>NC_056735.1:568743164-568997170 GCF_019279795.1 Protopterus annectens
ATTATTTAAATGGGAAATTAAATGTGTTGTTTTATCTGATGAAGTCTGTTAGGAACTGAAGAAAATGCTGTGAAGTGAATGTTTGTGTTTATTTTTAAATTTTATTACAGTTGCACCCAATAAAGTCAACTTTTTTGAAGAAGTGACTTTGTCAAGCCTTCCTTGAAGTGCTCATGGAGTCTTTATGGTTCTTTAGAGATCAAAGACCTGTCTCAACCACTAATACTCAAAATTCTTAGCTAGTAGTAATTTTAAAATGCAGCCAATATAAAAACAATTACCATGGAAAACTCTCCTAATAAACTTGTTTGCCACTTTCATCCTCACTGTATACAAATTACATGTAGGGTATTACACATAGGATGCATTAAGAGCAGATATGAAAACAACCTCTGTGAGGAATCTTAAGAAATTACTACTTATGTACCAAAATGCAATTTGATATGTAACACTGCCAAGCTTAATAGTTGTGTGTATGTATACTTGATTGTTCAATGTACAGTATTTGCTGAATTGTATACTGTCTTAAAATATGTATCTTTTACTGGGTGTAAGAATATGTAAAAATGCAGCGAGTTTTCTTGTTAAGGACCATTTGCTCCATGTCTCCTTTGCAAATATGCCACACTCAGTGCTACAAACACAATATCTACATATAAATAGCTAAATGAGTAAAGTATAACAAAGGAAAGAGTTACAGCAGGTAGTACGATGAAATAGCCAGGACAAGTAAGGCCAGTATGCAATCTAATCTGTGCAGACTTCAGATAGGACTATTTGTAGGCAGAAATAAACAAATGCAGTTTGAATGGCAATGTTAGTTTATTTAATGCTCTAAAAATATCTGTTTACAGCATTAATGAACAAGCTCCCATAGTGGTGACAACGGCCTTATAGGCAGAGCCTAACAATCATCAGACACTTGGGAGAATAACCTTCCAGTTTCAAAACGGAGCCAATAATGCGGTCAGAACTGCCAGCACCAGTGGCACAGATGGACAAAGTCTTGACTACTACTAGGGCAACCTCAGTATTGGATATTTGATGGTGCTGGCAGGAGTATAGGCGGGTCTATCCCTGGGGGGGTGGGATGCAGCTGAGGCAGATGTTAGGCTCAACAAGCCACCTATGGACGAAAGCCCTCATATTAAGTGTATAGAAACATGCACTTACAAGGGTAGGTGTAGTTAGGCATATCCAAAAGGCCTTGTTATTCAGGTGTCAGCAAGAGTACCAAGCACCCTTTTGATTGCCTGAATGCCATCCTCCTGGACAGCAGTTCTTGGTAGAATTCCTGGAGCAGAAGAATGAATGGGTGCTGTCTGACTGAGGTGGGGGGACTTGTTGGTTGGTACACATGGGGCAAAAGTCACCTAGTAAAAGAGGAATACAGAGCAGAAGAACAAACAAGAACTGTCTTTTTCAGAAGAGGTTTGATAATAACCAACGTTCATCTAAAAGGTTTGTTAGTTCTGGTTTAACAGAAAACAACCCTATTTTAAACTTTTTCTCAAAGTAATGTATATATACAGTGCTCATCACTGGCAAAGAAGTGACAATGCATGAACAAAAAAGATGGAAAAGTTCATGATGCCTTAGAAGAAAAGACTCAAGGCCTGCAAAAACTACAAGCACTATTGTGTCCTGCTGGGTGAGAAAAGTAATTTTTTTTTGTCTGTGAGTTGTTTAAACTGATAGAGCTGCTTTCTGTTTTACCTGCTACATTTTGTTTTCTGTTTTAAGAAATCTGCTTGGCCTCGTGTTGGTTCTATGCAGCATATATACAACTAAATTACCTAGGCTGAATATTTCATATATTTTTATAATTGGTTAATTTGTGTCTTGAGTGATACTTAAATACACAGAGAATTTCTGTGTCTTTGTCTTTTCTGATAAGAACAACCAAACAAACCAGAAGCTGGTGAAGAAAACTAGAGATCCAACAATACAATCAATTTTCTGATAAGACTCAAGGCTTGCAAAAACTACAAGCACTGTTGGTGACTCCCTGCTGGTTATTTTTCCCACCTATCTTCCCATTCCTTGATATGCCATTTAAGCTTGCTGATTTTAAGCTGCTTGCCTTAACTGTAAATTGAACTTTATAAGCTCCTCCCTTTCTATGCTGCTGTTTATATCTTGAATTATTTATTTGTCTTTCTTTGTGCTTATTTTAAAAAAGTGCATTTTGTCTCTGATTGTCTGTTCTACTGATTTACTTGCTTTGAATTCATTATCTAGCTAGTTGGTGGATAAAGTAGTGTTATTTTTACACTCTGGTAAGCTCTTTTCTGTTTTTACATCAAGACCGTGGATTTTACATTTAGTGGCAGTGGGTGGTATCCTGGTCTGTAGAGGTTGTAGAAACACTAAAGATTCCTGTATGCGGTTGTTCTATGGGCTGGAGGGCTTATTAATCAGCTTATCCTGTTTTTAATGCCTTTATAAATTCTGCACAATTAAGTTGCTCTTGGCTATTTTCTACAAAGTGAAGTACTTTTACTGAATAATCACACTTGTATAAACTGTTTAAAGTACACTGTTATCTTGAATTACTTACTGTCATTCCTTATCTTTTACTATGCTTTTACATTAGGAGGACTGGAATTATACATCTAGTGGCCGTAGGTGTTTACCTGGTCTATCTGAGTTAGGAAGCACACAAAAGGGCTCTAAGTGTAATCATTTCATTGACCAGAAGAGCTCAGGAGTCACTTTTTTGCATTTCCAGCATAAATTCAGGACATTTGCATTTAAATGTTCTATGTATCAGTACAGATGCAAACATTTGGAAACTTTGCTTATTTTCATTATACTGTGAATGTTTACTGTGCTGTTTATTTATTTAGTTATTTATTTGTTTGTTTGTTTGCACTTCTTCAAAGTTTAAAGTTGCATTTTCAAACTGCTGTTAAGAGCTACTGTTCTGCACTGAAATAAATTGTATCCAGTGTTTCTTAGTATTCGGCATCTGTTTGAGGTTCCTTAACACTTGGGCTCCAAACCAGTCATTTTACATTAAGATGGTCTGCACCACTGTGGCAGGAGAGTGCTAACTTCACCTATCTGAGCTGGGAATTGCTAGTGGAAAGCTCATTGTATGATCACCTGATTGGTCTTAGGGCATAGTTAGTGTAAAATGTTCTTTTTCTGATCATATATAAGCCTTGTATTTATAAGAAGCTGCTCTTTGCACAGCGGCGATTACTGGTGCCTTGCATACATGCAATCAAAAGAAAATGAAATTTCCCTATAAAAAAAAACAACTCAGAAATGTACCTCAGTCCCACATTACTCATGCGTTAACTAGTCTGCACAATGAGCAGCATTTATGCATTTAGTTAGGACTGTTTATGTCTGTCTTACCTTATTATAGCATCAGAACTGTTGCTGCTCAGACAGCATCTGGTTTAGCACTAGTCAACATCACTGGTTAGGTTAGGTTAACTGCAGATTACACCAGGTAAGCACCCTTCCCTCATCCAGTTATAAACACCCTCCACTCCTATTCTTTCAAGTACACATTAGGACTTGCAACCATGGATGAGCATTTTCCTGTTATCTCTGCATCCATTTTGGTGGGCATGGACATCCTGAGGTAATGTAACAATTGCCTTATGTGCACTAACAACCACTTAATTTTTTGAAAAGACAAATACAGTATGAGAGATGTAGTTACACACTGACATTGGAGGCTAGACACATACAGACACATAAAGCAGCAAACAGGTTGTCAGTGACTCACACACATCACTCAACCCACCCGCAAAGGCCGCACACATAGACCACATATGCGGAGGTGCTGCGGTGTAACTTACCCAAACCTCAAAGTCCTTATAATTACAGTCTTCAGAATACCTGCATGCACAAAGACAAGACAATTACTATCACAACACATAAATCCACATCTCATTGTGTCTCAGCTACCAAGCCCACAAGGTGAAACACTCCACAACCCAATATACTGGTCATAGGAGACTCCACCGTGAGATACAATGATGTCCCTCTTTCCAGGCTGCATAAGGGGAAAGTTATAGTTAGTTGCCCGTCAGAGGCCAGGATTTGCCAGATCATGCAAGCACTCAAGTCACTTATCCCTAAGTACCAGTATGGCTCAGTCATAGTCCATGTGGGCGTAAATGACCTGAAACGTATCTCCTTAGACTGTATAAAGATAGACATGATTGAGTTCCTAGAATATGTGTCACAGGTAAGTATGAGCCCTGCATTGAGCAGCATTCTACCATCTCCAAGGATGATGCCAGACTACCAGCAGAAAACAATCGACTTTAACAATTGGCTAGCTACTGATGTCATTCCAAAGTGGTCCAATACTTGTCAGCCTGGGAGGACATGGTTGACAGGCTACACTACTTTGCTAGAGATGGTCTTCACCTGTTACCTCTAGGCCTTTGAATATTGGACAAAACATTATCCACAACATTATTCACCTCTCTAGTACATTTTTAAGCATTCCCAAATAGGCAAACTTCCAACATAACAAAAGCTACTCGGGACAAGGTAAAGTTGTTACTGATCAATGCCAAGAGTCTCAGGAAGAAACTGCATTTCCTGGAAGCCCTCCTCGTTCTGGAGAATGCTGATGTTTGTACGTGGTTCAAAGCCATAGAAAGCACTCTGGGGGTGCATGGCTATAATGCCTTTCATACATTCTGAACACCCACTGAACATGTAAGAGCAAAAGGTGGAAGTGTGTCAACATATATAAAGGATAAGCACAACTCAAGGCTGGTCAAACAATATGACATGCTTGAGCTACTCCATTTCCAACTAACCAAGGGAAAATCAATTATCATATTCTTGATAGCTGCAGGCCCCTCGCCATAAACCAGGAAACCCGTACATCATATCTGAAGTTACTAGAATCACTCACCATCCACCCCAATACAATACTCATGAGTGATTTTAACAACCTCTCCATTAATTGGGAGGCATACACAACCACTAACATGCAGGTCCAAAGATTTATTGACTTTGTAAATTCAAATGCCCTGGAGCAGCTCATCTGTATTCCCAGTAGGGGTATAAATACCCTAGATCTGGTACTCATAAATATGGGAGAGTGCTGCACCCCCCCCCCCCACCCCAGTCTGATGTCCTCACTGGTAAGATCAGATCACAAAGTGGCATCCCTTGAAATAAAGGTAACAGTAGTTCCCCTACCTAACCCTAAAAACTTTAAGAACTTCTCTAAGGTAAATTACTCCCTATTAAAGGATGGCATAGCTAGTTTCCAAGCTCCTCAAATCCAGAAAACATAGAAAAGTGTGCAGAGGCATATACAAAAGTCCTATATGACTGCATAGAAACAGCAGTACAAGACCAAAATAAACCCAGGTCAAACCACAAAAACAACCACCCTGGTGGATCCCTGGTATTAATAGATTGTACAACAAAAGAAAGAAAATCCTGTCGAGAAGTAAGAGGGAATGTGCACAATCCTGTCTAGAAGTAAGAGGGAATGTGCACAACAGAGAAAAAGACCCTTATTTGTCTAAACAAGTGAATCAGGGAACAAGTCAAATCTCAGAAAGCAGACTTTAAGGTACAATAACCTCCAAAGCTAAGGATAACTATAAGGTATTCTTCAGTTATGTCAGCAGTCTTGAGGGCAAAACCCAGTAATGTGCAGAATTAGTCATAGATGGTATCACCTATACTCAGCTGGAAGATATAGAAATCTGCTGGCTGACCAATTCAGCTCAAATTTCACCTTCCCATCACCCTAAGCTCTCCCCAATTAATACCCTCCACCACCCCACTGCCAATTATCAAGAAAGAACAGGTTACCACTGTGCTCTATAAAGCTAAAAACATGGCTTCAATGGGGCCCGACAGTATACGAGGCTGCCTCTTAAACAGCTTAAATCAGGACTTATCAGGCCTGTTAGGATCTCTAACCACAGCCTCTGTGCTTTAGGCTTTGTCCCGACAGAGTGGAGGATAGCAAAAGTCATCCCTCTGCATAAAGAAGGATCATCTACTTAGCCAGGAAATTACAGACCCATAAGTTTGACTAGTCTTATATGTAAGGCCATGGAAAGAATAATCAGGGACCTGATAAATAATGCACAAAAAAGAGGCAGTTATGCCTTAAAAGAGACAACTATACTTGATAAATAATGACATTGGTAACCTCCAAACAATGGACCCAACCAAAATAGGCTTTGTCAAGGCCAGGTCATGCCTAATGAATTTGGTAGATTTCTTTGAGAAAGTCACGAAGGCCATGGATGAGGGTAAAACAGTCCATGCTGCCTATCTCAACCTGACCAAGGCATTTAACAGAATTTCTCACGCGGGTATTATAAATAAATTCACAAAACTAGGCATAAATCTCTATGTCATCAGATGGATAGCTGATTGGCACATGGACAGGCACATGGTTATAGTGGGTGAATCCAGATCCAGCAAGAGGCCAGCTACTAGGAGTGTGCCACAGCAATCGGTGCTGCGACCACTCCTATTTGGAATATACTTCTCTGAAGTCAAGGCTGGTGTGGAAGGCTTCTGATGACAACGTTTACTGATGACTGCAACCTGGGGGCAAACATTGAATCTCCACTGATGTATATATTCTTCAGGAGGGTCTATATCAGACAAATCAATGGTGTCAGAACCAATCCCTAAAACTAAATGTGAAAAAAATGGATTATTATATCCTTTGGTAAGTCAAATACAACAACAATAGCAACCCCGTAAGGGTAATCTCAGAGGTGAGAGAACTAGGTACACAGATAGACAGTCGCCTGAACATTGACCTCCATGTGTCCACTGTGGTGAGGAAGTCCATCTATGTGGCACAACTTATAAGTAGTATACTGTGCCTCTGTCTAACAGTGACACAGAAGTGATACCCGGGGTAAACCTATGATCTCCCATCCACTCAAGATTCCCCTTGAAGAGAGTCAATGAGGGACTCTGCCTAACCTGGACTGGGATTTTATTCCAGAGTGAAGGGAGCCTCTGGGTTATGAATCTGTCCCTCCAGCATGTCCTATTTATTCAGTGCTGAGGTTCAAGTATCTCGAGTGCGTAGCTCGATGGGATTTGGATTTTCTGAGGTGCAGCATGTCCATTAATTCCAGGTTGGACATGGCTTTATACATCAGGCACAGATTGCCTCTGAGCAGGCGATATGCCACTGAGTAGAGCTGGAGTTTCTTTAACCGGGCAGCATATGGCATCTGTTTGAGCCCTTTGATCCTCTTGGTGAGGTACTTTTGGGGTCTTTCCAGATGCTGCAGGTGTCTGGTAAGGTACATCCCAAAAGGGGCATTGTACTCAATTATGGCCTGATGAGGGATGAGTAAAGAGGCATGATGACCTCCCCTGATCTAGATGTGAATCCCTTCATGATTAGGTGGGCTATATAAAATGTTTTTCTAACCACTTTGGCCACGTGGTTGTCAAATGAGAGGTTGCTATCAACTTGGGTCCCCAGGTCCCTAATTACTGCTTCTGTACTTAATAGATTACCACCTATGTGGTAATTTGTGGGCACTTTGTTTTTGCCAAAGGGGATGACTATACACTTTTTGGCGTTTAGCTTGAGGCCATGGCTCTGGCACCAGTTGTCTGTTTCTATGAGGCCCTTTTGAAGGATGCTTGTGTCAGCTGGAGAGTCGATTATGGTGCCCAGTTTGCAGTCATCTGCGAACTTGGTCAGCCACAGTCCTTCTGTGTTGGCCTGTACGTCCGAGAAATATATACCAAACAAGAGAGGTCCCAGGACTGAGCCTTGTGGGATGCCACTTGTAACTGGTTTGGAGTCTGACATGGCTCCAGCAATTCTAACCATGTGGGTTCTATCCTTGAGCCAGTTTGCAACCCATCTAGTGACATAGGGATTTATATTTAAGCTGGTGAGCTTATCTATAATGCCCGAGTGGGGTACTGTATCGAAGGCTTTTGCGAGGTCCAGGTAGGCTGTGTAGACCACCTTCCCCTCGTCACTGGCCTTGGTGACTGTTTCAAAGAAATCAACCAGGTTTAAGAGGCAGGATCTGCCCTTAACAAAGCCGAACTGGGTAGGATCCAGTGTCTGTAGGTCCCCAATATCTTTATTTATGAGGTCCATGATGATCCTTTCCATAGCTTTGCAGACCAAGCTAGTCATGCTTATGGGGCAATAGTTTCCAGGATCCGTTGAGGCACCACCTTTGTGGAGAGGGACCACTGTTACTGTACACCACTCTTTGGGTACATATCCTGCAGTAAGGCTGAGATTGAGCAGTAGTTTTATGTTTGGGTTTAGCTCTTCTTGGAGTTCATGCAGGACGCAGCCTGGGACACCGTCTGATCCCATTGATGCTGTGTTTTTTGCTTTGGAGAGGGCGGCTCTTACCTGAGCATCTGAGATGTCAGGGGGGCAGCACTCTGCTGGGATAGATATTTGCCCTTTTGGTGGGGGGGGGAGTTTGAGCTGAACCTGTCAGCTAGGATGTTGGCAATGTCTGTGGGTTCAGTATATTTTTTGTCATTTTGGACTAATTCTGAGCATATCTGGGAATTCCCACCCAGGTTCCTAACATAACTAAAGAAAGCCTTGTGATTATCCTTAGTGTCCTGTGCAATTTTTCTCTCGAAGCTGGCCTTAGACGATTTTATGAGTGCCCGTAGTTTTTTGCTAATACTGATCGGAGATGCCTTCCCTTTTTGGGATTTTGCTCT
Source organism: Protopterus annectens (assembly GCF_019279795.1). Classification (NCBI taxonomy): domain Eukaryota; kingdom Metazoa; phylum Chordata; order Ceratodontiformes; family Protopteridae; genus Protopterus; species Protopterus annectens. The sequence continues at coordinate 568,751,859 of NC_056735.1, forward strand.
ATCATGTAGTAGCTTCCTCCTTCTATTGTATAGTTTGTTTATGGCTGGGGTCCACCAGACAGGACGTCTGCCTTTGGAGGATTGGGTCTTGGTTTTATTTGGGATTGCATGATCCATGCATTCCTGAAGGTGTTCATAGAATGTGTTTATAAAGGATTCTGCGGTCCGGGCCGTATTTTCCACAGGCCCGGGGGCTTTGAAGGATTCCACCTCAGTTTTGAGGAGTGTGAAATTTGCTTTAGAAGTTTTTCACTGTGGTTTTCTGGGCAGGGGGTGGGGTCAGGATGTGAATATCCAGTGAGATTAGTTTATGGTCTGATCTTGCCAGTGAGGGATACACTTCTGGTCTGGAGCATAGAGTCCCCATGTTGGTGATGATCAGGTCCAGTATGTTTTCCCCTCTTGTGGGAGTGGTAACAAGTTGTTCCATAGCATTTGAGTTTATAAATTCTAGGAACCTTTGGGCTAGGGTATTGGAGCTAGAGTAATGCTCCCAGTCTATGTTTGGGTAGTTGAAGTCGCCCAATAAAATGGTGTTTGGAGAGACCTTCATATTTTCCAGTGTTCTCAGGAAGGCAGAGTGGGGTTCCTGGGTTTGGGAGGGTGGTCTGTAGCAGGCTATAAACTGGAAGGCAGTTTTACCCACTGTTAGTTACACATGGATTGTCTCTGATGCTTCGTGCTGTGCCACCAACCTGGAGGTGGGGGTATCTTTGACGAATATTGATACTCCCCCTTCTTTTGTGGTTCGGTCCAAGTTTTGGGGCCGAAAAGCATGGTATGAGGTTTAACCTGGTAGTGCTGGGGTGCTCTCGGGAGCATTGAACCAGGATTCTGTTACTGCACAGATATCAATGTTCTCCATGCTAAGGAGAGTTTTGAGTGCCTGCATCTTGAGGTTTAGACTTCTGGTATTGAGTAGCATTACTCTTAGTTTCTTATCCCTTGTGATACCTGTGGAGGTGGGTTTGTCTTTTGAGCCTTGCCTAAAAAAGGCACTATGGGGGTAGCAAGAGCCTTTGCCAATATCCGAAAGCCCAGGGGTGACAGGTGCAAGCTGTCCCTAGGGAAGCATCGTGGCTTGTCGAGCATTTCATCCCAGGCTGACAGGCATTGGATCCCCTTTGAATGACACCAATACTTAAGCCAATTGTTGAAATTGATCATCTTGTCTTCATATTGTGGCATCATTCTTGGTGAGGGTAAGATGCTACTCAAGGTCAGGGTCATACTGGCCTGGACTACATGCTCAGAGAGCTCCTCTATGTCTCTTTTCATGTAGTCCAGGCAGGTATGTCTCAGGTCATTCACATCAGGATGGACAATGACTAAGTCATATTTGTACTTGCCTTGGAGTGACCTGAGTGCTTGTGTTATTTGGCGGATCCTAGCGCCTGACAGGCAGCTCACCGTGACCTTCTCCTTGTTCAGCCTGGTGAGCGGGACGTCAGTGTGCCTGACGATAGAGTCACCTATTACAAGTGAATCAAGTGTGTTGTTTAACCTTAAGGGCTGTGACTGTTCGGCACACTGGCTTTGTGAGCTATGTTTTGCACGTGTTTTGTTTTGGGGTAGCGGTTGCTTGGGTGTCTGCTTTGGAGGTCTCTGCTGCTTAGGCAGATTTTTATTTAGAGCCTCCGAGTATGTTTTTGTGTGTTTATGTGTTTGGTTTGCTGTTGTGGTAGGTCTATGTGAGACTGGAATTGTAGTGAGTGTGGTTTCCTTCTCCTCCTGACTGGTTACGCCAGTACTGAGTTGAGAGAGCTTAGCCTCCAGTTTGGCTATATGGTTGCATCTCTCACGTGTTGGAATTTGTTGGGAGGAGGAGAGGGTTGTCTGTGTACATGAGGCAGTTGTAACATTGCCTCAAGATTCCCAGATTCACCAGCTGGACGGAGAGGAGATTGACAACTGACCTTTAGACATGCTAGAATAGTATTGGGAATTCCTTTATAATTGAAAAAAGGGCCAATGGGGAACAAGGTACTCAAGGGGAGTTTGTGAGGGTGTAGTGCTTTTAATTTTTAGTGCTGACTTATATAATTGCTTTAGTGAGCAAGTGCCAGGTAACTTAAATGCAATGTGTTACAGGTAACTTAAATGCAAAAATGACAAACAGTAACTTTCTTTCAAGTGAAACAAGGAAATAAGTACAGTAAGCAATGCAGATATCACTAGGGATTCACAGAAGCTGAAAAGCAGCGTTTAGGTGGAATTAGCGTTTCAGGAAATAACAAGCAAACAAACAACAAGCATACAAACAAAGCTAGATTCAGCAGGCCTGGATCTAGTCTATGCTACAGCAAACAAGGTGTACCAATTTCAGTAAGAAACAGTTAAAATATGCAGGCACTATAAGCCTTTAACCAGAAATACCCAGCTCAGAAGGGCAGAGTCCAGCCTCTCCTCCCACAAGAGTGCAGACCACAAACCTTCTTAATGTAAAATAACTGGCCTGAAGCCCAAGTGTTTAAACCAGAACTAATACACTTTTATAATAACAGACACTGAGCCCTCAATCAGCAGTTCCCAACTTAGAAGGATGTAAGCTACCTGTCCTGCCACCACAGTGCAGGCCACAAACCTTCCTAATGTAAAACAACTGGTCTGAAGCCCAAGTGCTTAATCCAAAAGACTTAGAATGATAGCTACACTTTAATCAAATTACTACCAAGCAGTAATAAATACAATTGAATACTTTAAAGAATGCCTGGATTAGTGCTCAAGTTATACAAACAAAGCTAGATTCAGCAGGCCTGGATCTAGTCTATGCTACAGCAAACAAGGTGTACCAATTTCAGTAAGAAGCAGTTCAAATATGCAGGCACTATAAGCCTTTAACCAGAAATTCCCAGCTCAGAAGGGCAGAGTCCAGCCTCTCCTCCCACAAGAGTGCAGACCACGAACCCTCTTAATGTAAAATAACTGGCCTGAAGCCCAAGTGCTTAAACCAGAATTAATACACTTTTAGAATAACAGACACTGAGCCCTCAATCAGCAGTTCCCAACTTAGAAGGATGTAAGCTACCTGTTCTGCCACTACAGTGCAGACCACAAACCTTCTTATTGTAAAACAACTGGTCTGAAGCCCAAGTGCTTAAACTAAAAGGCTTAGAATGAGTTATACCAAGCAGTAATAAATACAATTGAGTACCTTTAAGATGACGCAAAAGCAAAATAAAGTAGGAAGAAACACAAATACAGTAAAAGCAGATATATATATATTTTTTTTTAGTGGAAAGAGAGAAAGGAGTAGCAGAAACTAAGCTGATTGGCCTTCACAAATGTTCTCCCTGTACTGGGTAGAATGAGGTAATGACACTAGACTGGGAGGAGGGTCCCAGATCAAATTTACACTAGGGGCGGGCAAGTGCAAAGCCACCAACTATAAAAACACTATACCAACACAGAGGGAGGGTGGGGAAACAAACTGCAGAAATGTTTCTCACAGCTGAAAAGCAGCAGTGAGCCTTTAAATGAAAGTTTTAAACAGCTAAAAGAGCCTCTAGAAAAAGAGTTTAACTGCAACAAGTTTTCAGAAAGAAACAACACAACAGATGCTTAATAAAAGTGGACAATTTCCAGTTAATACCTCACACACAGTGAAACTAGCTAGAAAAATACACAGTACACAAAGTGCTATAAATAACAAAGAAATAAAGAACAAAATAAACAAAAAACAGGATACTTAATGTTATATATTATAGCTCCGAGTTTCCTCAGTGTCCTTCCTTCGATCAGTTCAGTTTGAAATGACAGAACACTCACAACTGAATTTCTTAGGTAACAGAAAGTTGAAACCTGATACAGCTTTTAAGAAAGAAATCTCAAAAGAACCAATGAGGTGCTTAGTCTAAGCTGTAGTCCAGGTGACCTCAGTCAGCCAATGACCTCAAACAATTCTCTCTCACTGAAATGCCTGATGGCTTTTGCTAAACCAAGATGTCCCTGAATATGTGCTCAGACACACAGCCTCCACAAACACTAGGCCCATATACAAGCCTGAATATGGAAATGCTACAAATATCCCCACTACTTAGAACAAACTGCAGAAATGTTTCTCACAGCTGAAAAGCAGCAGTGAGCCTTTAAATGAAAGTTTTAAACAGCTAAAGGAGCCTCTAGAAAAAAGAGTTTAACTGCAACAAGTTTTCAGAAACAAACAGCACAACAGATGCTTAATAAAAGTGGACAATTTCCAGTTAATACCTCACACACAGTGAAACTATCTAGAAAAATACACAGTACACAAAGTGCTATAAATAAAGAAATAAAGAACAAAATAAACAAAAAACAGGATACTTAATGTTATATATTATAGCTCCAAGTTTCCTCAGTGTCCTTCCTTCGATCAGTTCAGTGTGAGGTAAATATAACTGGAATCCAGTGGATTATGGCTCAAGGTTCGAAATACATTCACACGTGACGTTGAGTTTGCTGTACTGAAAAAAAGTGAGAGAAAATGGGCCAAAAGAGTGCCCTCAAGAGTGAAGTGTCCATGCCTGGAAGTGTTTGAAATTGATCACAGTCAGATGAGTTGAGCATCTTAATGCACGAGATCTCCTATATTCTAAAACTTACTAAAGTACTTCTAATGCAGGCATACCACATTTTCTTTTGTGATACTTTTACAAAAATATACTAATTAGAATTTTTCATGTTTCAAAAATCCATTCACATTGGGCTTTCACTAGTTTTATGAAAAAATATGTACCAAAAAAGCAAATACTGTTCTGACATGCAAAAATAGTACTTAATGCTGCTTTTGAAAAAAATAACAATACCCATTTGTTAACCAAGTAGGCCCACTGGATATACGGTCTCCTTTCAGTGGCAAACTAAGGAGCAATGTCTGGTAAAGTGACTTCCTCATGGTCACAAAGCAGGCAAATGAGGACTGAGGGAATCAAACCCTGTATCACAGGAACTACAGCTCTCAGCCTTAACCCTGAGCACCAACTGAGCACTTGACCTTAACTCTTCACAAGCAGTTCAAACTGATAGCAAGGTAACCAAAACTAAAAATTACAAAAAGAATCTCTGCACTCTGTCCCTTCTTGGGTCTGCACTTCTCTTTCTGAGTCAAACAGTAATATTTACAGGACCTCTAACGGTCTGAGACTGATATACTGAAATGTTCAAAATATTAAGTATGTTACACAGTTGGATGTATCACTGCAAACTAGATATACATGCCATTACTGAGATATGTTGTCGCCTCACAGTAAGACGTTGTCCTGTTCGATTCTCAGGTAGAACGTCTTCTGCGTGGAGACATGCGTGAATGGGCGTACCTTCATTGAAGGTTGTGCGTCAGGGCTGGCAACTCGGCACATAAAAATCTACTGACAATCATTAGCGGACCAGAGTTCTGCTGTGGTGACCCCTAACCGGGAAAAGCCGAAAGACACAACAACTGAGATATGCCTCAAACTGTGTAAGAAACGCTGTAATCCTCTCCCTTGTTACCATTTTTGTAGGCATTAGAAATCAGAAGATCAGAGAGCAGTTACCATTGGCAGTGTAGCTCCTTGTATTTCATTATACCAGCATGTGGTAATGTAGAGTGCTGAACTAGCTGTGGACATCCTGTGCTGCTTCTGGATCATTGCACACACAAGGTAGAGTAGTCCCTGTCTGGGGCTGTGGCCACCATCTTGAACAGCAGCTTTCTTTCACCAATATCTGAAGCTGTTGAATTGCACTGTATGTGTGCATCAGCCACACCTCTATTGTCTTTCAGCAAGGAGCAGAGCAATTTGGCTGCTGCAAGAGGCAAATACAGCAGTCGTATCCTATTTCCCCACCTTCACTATGTATGTTGCACTAGACATACAAGTCCTTCTCTCTAATGGCACCCTTCCATTCTTGTTGCACTTCTGCAGGTCACAGTGATCTGTCTGAGCTACAGGTGCAAAAGTACAGCTGCCTACTGCTAACCTGACTGAGGCAGCAAATGAGGTGAATAAATGGGATGAAGTGCCTCATCAATATGGTTCTAGCCCATGCCAAACAGGTAGCCTGCCGCAATCACCTGCTCCAGCTCAGCCAGAGTTGGGGCATAAGGAAAAGGTGGTATCTAGTATGGAGTAACACATTAGGTCACTGTGCATCAAGCCCTCTTTGAGTGGTATAGAACTCACTTTACTGGCTGGCCAAAACCATTAGTTTGCCAAAGATGGGTATGACCCATTCCACCATTAACTTAAACTAGGATCTCCATCTATTGGGTCCAAGTAATGTCCCTGGTATACTGTTCATATTCCACCCTCACCTCAGTCATTTGTCTACCCCCTGTTTGCCAATGTGTACCCCATGACTCTCCAATTGTATACACATCCAACCCTGTTCATGTGTGTTTGTGTGACTCCCCTCCTTACACTCTCCCTCTTTTTCTTACCCTTCTTAATTTCAACCACTCTTCCCTTCACTCTATGTATACGTAAAACTAGGGACTCTCACTTCACCTTACTGATACTCCATACTACACGAGTTGGATATATCTTTTGGATGGGGCACTTTAAAAACTCACTATATTAAATCTTTAAGAGAACTGCATCAAATAAAGTTAGTATAAAGTCTAAAAGACCAATGTGGTTGAACAAAGGTATGCCTTGTCTATTAAACATGAAAATACATTATATACAGATTTTCTATGCCAGTTAAGTGCAATCTGAATAAAGCAAATTGACAACTGAAGTAATATATCTGTGCTATTAAACCAATGTATGAATTATTATCTGCTCAAAATGGCAAAATAAAAAGGAATTATAGGCATGTTGATTTATTAATCAGACGTGTCCTATACAAAGACAAATTGGATACATATTTAGCTGAGACCGTCACTTTAAAAAAAAAAACACTTTCATAGTATATGTTAAAAATCTATAGTCTCTAGGGAGTCTTTGAACTATGAGTGTACATGTACCATTTGTCCAAGCTTCAGCCCTGATATGGTGAACAAAGAACTAACACAAATTAGGACACCATGTTCCATGGGTTGCAACAACATTCCCAGTTGTTTTCTAAACTGTTTCACAAAGAACTGCTTGGTTGACCTCTTTTTAAATGCTTTTTAAAGGTATTTGTTCCAGAAGATTGATAGCAGTCACTGGTTGTGACTATTTATAAGGGTGAAAACAGCTACTCCGCTACTAACTACAAAACTATCAGTTTAACTTTTATTACACAGAATGTTTTGAGTATTGGCTACTCAGCTACCTAAAAAAGCTTCAAATATATTTTATCTAAAGACATTAGCCAACATGGGCTTGCTGCTGGACAACCGTTCTTATATACTTATGCCTGTTGAAAGATTTCACCACACATCTGCATAAAGTGATGTTAAGTAGCCTTTTGTCACCCAACATTAACCCCTATGTTGTCCACTAGGCTAATATGTCGTGACTAGGGGGATCACAATGTATCATACCTGGTGAATATTCTTCTTGGAGAAGTGTTACTTCTGAACATACCTCTCAACTGTCCAGACTTTTGCAGAATGTCTAGATATTTGCCTCATATATTTGGTCTGTTCCCTCATGAAATTTGTAGTTTGCTGGATTTTTATGGCAAATCAGCGAGGACTGCGCTCACTATATAATGACAGACATTTGAGTTTCAGACTTCATATCCTTCAGAAAATGCATGGCAAAACAAGACCTTTTATTCTAACAACTTTCTAAGTTTATAAAAGCAATATTTAAAACCTGTCCGTATTTTGTCACCCCATTATTTTTGTCTTTGTCCAGATTTTTTGTGCCAAGAGGTTGATAGCTATGCTTCTGAAGTATGTCAGTCATCTGTGTTTGGTGCTGTTTTTATTTAATTATGTAATTTCTACCTTTCCTTTTTAGACTCTGAATTGTTAGGTAACAAAATTGCAGATGATTGTAAGACTGGGACATTTATTACTACACCAAAGGATAAGGAAACACTGATTAACTATTTCTCCTTTACCTACCCTTAAGAATCTTCTCATTAATGTCACCCTTCCATTTTTGCTTAATATTCAAATACAGTAAAAGCTATGTTATGACTTTGGTTAAGTTATTGTGGAACACCATAAACTACCTGAATGGTGATACTCCCTTTGTTGCTGAAACAGTTAAGGACCCAAGTATCAAAATTAACAATTTAAATGAAGGAACATTCACTAATCTTAAAGAAAAAAAAAAACAATGAGGCAGATGAGACTCTTTCAGACTTACTTTGTCTATCATATGGCCACTTCTTGAGGACAATGTCGCTGTCTGTGTACACGCTGATGTTTATAAATTTACTTGAATGATTCAAAGAGACTTCTACAAAATCTATCTTTCCAATAAAGCAAGTCCCAGTTCGCAGGAAATATCACTTTAATTTCTTAAAAATGAAATTCTTTCTTCTTACATCTTTCATAAAGATTTCATCAGATCCTCTTGTTACAATCAACCACTTTCTCATTTAAAAGACTGAATTGCATGACATAAAATCAGCTAATTCTGGGTGAACATCCTTCAGAGCTGTTTAAAGATGCTGGCCTTAAATGTAAAAAGCAGAATTAATTTAAATGCATTAAAAGACATTCCCCGGGATTCATGAAGCTCGGCACAAGGATTGTTTTAGCCGTGCAGCAAGCATCCTCCTTAGAGATGGTGCAGCAGCACCATATGAATATTTATGAGGGCACGCTGCTGCACCCTCTATGTGCACAGGAAATGTGTGCGAGTGCAGGGGGCGTGTTTAAACATGGCACGGAGGCTTAAACATGCCCCCACAGTTGCACAACCTACAATGATTACTATTAGAGCCTGCCTCTAATAGTAAGCAATTAATTCAGTGTCTGTGGATACTGAAATGTATGCAAAGCATACAAGAGTGTCCACGAACACTGAAATAAAATCAAAGTAGTAAACACACAAGCACGTAGTGGAATGTTGAGCCCCTGTCCCTAGAACTATTACATTTAAATTCCCAGTGTCCCTATTTTACATTTGTATTGCTTCGTTATTGAAAGTGTAAGCGAAGCGCAGTGTGTTTGCACGGCGCTGTCCTTTGCTTAGTGTAGCTTACACGTCAAAATCACCCAAATAGAAAAAACATGCAGAATCAATGTTAACATCAACAGTGTAGTGGTTAGAGCATCAGCCTAATGAACAGGCATTCACGGTTCGAGTCCCACTGCAACACATATCATTTTCCATGTGGAATGTGTATATGAACATATTTTTTACATCTTTTTGCTGTATAACCTACATAATAACATGTAAATGCGAACTGGAGTACTGCATTAAATGTTTAACTAATTTCATTTAATTAAAGTGGTCGTGTCATAATGAATAAAGCACTAGTAAGCAGGTGTAAGCACAAATAAGCAGTAGTAAGCATATATAAGTACTAGTAAGCATGTTTAAGTGCGTTTGCGTGGGTATAAGCAGTGCCTACACACATTAAGCATAGTAGAAGTTAACTGAATTTAACCACACACCCGCTCACAACTGCTTAAAAGTGCTTTAATCACTCTATATCCAATGGCCCGTGTTCTGCCCAGCAACAAAATAAATGGCCTCTGCAAATGTCAAACCCAGGCACCTGCACACCACAGCCAATGTGATTTACCACTAAGTCATGGCAGATATACATAAATCTGATGTTATCACAAACATATAATCCGGCACAGTCATGCAACAGCATAGGAAATGTATATAATTATGTAGATGTATGTGTATGTACAGTTATAATACATATATATATCTATGAAGAACGTTGTGACAATAAAGCATACAAAAAGAATGAGAAGGAAAACAACAGCAACTCCTGTATTATTTAGTGCTGTCATCTTATGTCATATCAAGCTGGGCAGGGGTGAGCAATTCACTGTTACTCACACCACAGGCAGGATACTACCAGTGGAAGTAACATTGTCGATCTGCTAAGTCTACTTTACAAACAATTACAGGGTAGTCCCTGGCGGGACTATCCAAAAATTGATAGGATGTTTGGACTTCCGACCATTACACAAGCAAGGGCAGGTATGTTCAAGGACTAAATGGTGGGAGAGCCTGATGATACATGGGTTGGGACAACATACGTGTAGGGTCCCTAATGCTGGGGAGAGGGCAAAGTGTGGAGGTGTGTTATGGCTGTGATAGCAACTGGGAAATGGATGGTTTGCGTGTATGTTGAACTCGGGTGGGGTGGAGGAACCATGGGTATGAAATTATGGATCCAGGCATGTCAGCATTGGATGGCCCGGTTCTAATTGGACCACCTCATGGAGGTCAGCGAGTTCGTTATAAGTATATATGCATACACACATACATACATCTATATGTAGAAGTACATTCCCTGTACCACATTCATTCCTTTTGCAGACAAAAGTAACATGAAAGTGCCCCTACAAACCTTGACAGTAGATAGAAAAATAGGTTGTGCATAACCATAAATGTAATAGGTTCATAGGTAGGTAATAGGCAATCCGCCCAAGGGCATATATAAGCCTAGCCAAGGTGTGTCAGCATACTCCGCCCCATTGATCGATTTACTGAGCCTCTGTCAAGCAGAGCTATTGAATTGATCCCAGTATGTCCTAATCTTTGCCCCCCCCCAATTATATTTGGCTTTGGCTAGACTTCTTACATTAAGAGGTTGAGAGGTATGAGTCTCATGTATGTTTAGTTGTGATGTTTGGCCTCTAAGGCCCACGTCATGACTGAATGGAGTCCTGACTCATTGGAACAGTCTGCACACTTGGTTAACAGATGTTAAATAAACATTTATGTATAGTGTATTACAGAAAAGACGATGACCCTCTTCTCTGCACTGTGGCTTATATATCCCGACTCAATAACATGCAAAATGCATGGCCTTTGTAACAGTGCAGGCCTTACTTAGACTGTCATAAAATGCTTGTCATCTATATATATATATATATATATATATATATATATATATATATATATATCTCATTTCTTTGCGACATTTGGCACGATTATGCTGGGATATACAATTCCAAGGTGAAATAAGTTGTTGTTTTCTTTACGTTGTATATTGCAGTACTATAGTATTAGAGTTACAGGAAGATAGAGGGAAGGGATGAATCTGCAAAAATGCATAAGTGTGTATTTTGTTTGAAGTCGGTGCTGTTCTCAAAAAAATAAAATGTGAAGACTTTCTCACTATGAAATAGTGGAATCATTCCTGTGATTTGCTGGCTACATCAACTCCAATCACTAAACCGGTCTTATTTGTAATATAATTTCGCCAAACTCGTACATTATTAGTTTTCATGTGTAACGTGTGCGTTATCACATAGTTATAGTTATTAATTTATTGTAGTGTCTTGTTAACGGGAGTAATGAAGTATAGAGTCTAATCTTGTAATAAAGACATGTATGTCCTAGGAGGGAGGACCCAAAAATTGGGAATAGTGTCCTATTGGTCACTCATTTCACCAGTGTTTGGGACTAAAAGGTTGGGATGTCTGAAAATACGTGAGTGAGTCAACACATGGGATGGGTCTACAGGAGTAGGGAGTGGCCAATGTGTAGTGGTGTGGATACACCGTGTATCCAACTGGAGAATGGATGACTGCTGTGTTAGTGAAGTGTTGGGGTGGGTGTTTGGGGAACTAGGATCTCTGGGTATATATCGAAATGAAGCAGCACAGCAATAGTGTAGTGGTTAGAGCATCCGCCTAACGAACAGACATTCCCGGTTTGAATCCCACTGCAGCACATACCATTTTCCATTGTAAATCTGTATATGAACATATTTTGTCATCCGTCTGCTGTATAACCTGCATAAGAACAATTAAAAGTGAACTGGAGTGAAGTGTCAGTGTCATAATGAATAAGGCACTAGTAAGCAGGTATAAGCATAAATAAGCAGTAGTAAGCATATGTAATTACTAGTTAGCATGTTTGCGCATTGGGATGCAGTGCTAACAGCCGGTTACAGTTTGTCACACTCAGTTAGCTTCTAGATTACTTGTGCAGGCAGTGCTAACCCCTGTGCAAACAAGCTGAAACCCGCCTAATGCTGCTTAAATGTGCTTACTCCTGCTTAACCCCCACGCGAACAGGCGTAGACATGCTTATTGCAGGAAGGTGGTGAAAAGGGGCACAAAGAGGGAAAGACAGTAGCCAAGATAGCTAGGGATGTGCAGGAAAGGTGTAGGGGAGGTCCATACCTGCCCATGTCTTCCACAAATGTGCTGGTGCTCAGTGCCACCTGCATCGATAGCATGATACAGGTATTCCCTGGTGTCAGGGCATCTTTCCATACAGGGTATGTGTGTAAGGCATTGTATGTCCTTTGTGGATCACATTTGATGGCACCATATATGTTGCAGGCATCTAGTGGGGAACATACTGACGGTGCATTGTCCGCAATTATGTGCCTATTGTACCGGTGGACAGGGTGCCATGACCTCTGCAGCCCATTGCAATCACACCATGCTTACTATCTGTCAACAATATGCAGGGTACTAGGAATGTAGCGGCAGTCATCTAGGCAAGTGTGTCTGTATGAGACATGGGTTCAGACTGTATCCCGGGTAATATTGGGGTTGTTCACCAGGCCTTTTATCAGATGTAGGGTTATGGCTTGCCAACCCAGTCTCTTGGCTGACTGAAATCTGTAATCCTCGTCAGGTGGACATTGTGACATATAATATGGCCACCATATAGTAAAAGTACAAAACCCACTCCTCAACAAGTCCAGTTGTGAGACACTCACAGCCACCTCCACACAGGATATGACTGAGAAACACACACAAACATACACACCTGCCATGTCTCGGAATAGAAGTCCTACATAACTAGTTCATCACACTACAGCATTCTGCAGTTATAGCATGTGCTATAGAGATTACTGGGCTACAAGGTTCCCAGATGTGTATTTCCAGGTGGGTGACATCAGCAGCCTAAGCCTGAATGCCTTGGCAATGTTGGGTATGTGAATCATACGGAGTGTGACTACTCTAAAAAGCATTGTTCTCTACTCAGGCAGAGACAGACAGATGGATGAACACACACACACACACACACACACACACACACACACAGTTGCCAGGGCTGGGATTAGAACACCTAACTAACTACTTTAACACACTACATCAGTACACAGTTACAGGACGAGTTACAGAGATTAGTGGGTTACAGCATCCCCAGAGGTGTATATCTAGGTGGGTGACATCAGCAGGATTGCCAAAGTAGGGCCAATGAATTGTAGTGAGTGTGAATAGCCAAACATGCAGTGCTCTCCATACAGGCAAGGAACAGACACAAAAGCATCCCCAACTCCCATGTGTGTGACTAGAACCCCTACCAGAGTTCTATATCACACTACAGCATTATACTGTTATACCAAGCACCACAGAGATTGCTGGAGTGCTCGTTTCCCCAAAGGTGTACTCCCCAGTGATTGACATCAGCAGGATTGCCAAGGTAGGGCATTTGAATTGTATTGAGTGGGACTAACCTAAATTGCCACAATTAGTCTGTATGCATTAACTACTGTCCTGGCCGGACCAAAATAACCCACCTTTGCAGGTCATAAACCCAGGACCCTGTACATCATAGTCAGCGTAACTAACCACTAAGCCATCACAACAATACATGAGTCTGAGGTTTCACCACAGTAATCCCACCATAGGCTAATCAAAATGAACACGTGAAAGAGATGTATATACAGTTGTCCATAAAAGACCTCTCTAATGCCAACTTCATGCTACTCAAGGCAGACGTGACAATGTTTGTGACACCCATGGAGACAGGAGCTGACAGTTCTACTGATGAATCCTGCACGAAGGTACTGTATGAGCACATCCACTTGTGCATGATTCCTGACATCCCACATGGAACCACAACACTCACCTCCCAAATAAGCAAGCCAGTCTGGTGGTCTCCTGCCATTAACAGAGTATACAACAGAAGGTAGACACTGTTGAAGCAAAATGGATACCCCAGGGATGCAAACAACTCCCTTATCAGCCACACACAGTAAGACAATGAGATCCCTCAGGGAATCCTCCAAAGCTGGTTATGTAACTAAAATCACCACAGATTCCATAGACAACCACACAGCATTCTATAGTTATGTCCAGAATCTAACTGGCAATGCTGAGAAGTGCTCTGAGCTACAACAGAATGGCATTACACAGACTTCTCCCACGGATTGTGCCAATATCCTGGCGGATTTGTTTAGTGCCATAGTCACCCCCTCTCACCCCCAAAAGGTCCCATGGCAATATGAACAGAGTTCCATTGGCCAGTAATCATAGCCACACAGGCAGAAACCGCACTAAGAATACATCATCCATGGGACCAGACTGTCATGTGTAATCATAACCTGGCATCAGGCCTAGTGCACACTGAGTGGCACACAGCTACAGTTATCCCACTCCACAAGGGGGGGAATCCACCTTGGATCCCTGGAACAACTGTCACATCAGTCTGATGAGGCTGATCTGCATGGCCATGGAATGCATTATCAGGGAGGTGTGGAACACAGACATTGGCAACCCTCAAACACTGGACCCCACACAGATTGGGCTCATGGAGTGCCACACTTGCCTCAAGAAACCAATTGTCTGCTTTGACTCAGTCTGCCTAGCTGTTGAAGAGGGTAAGGCAGTGCACAACGCCTATGTGGACCTAGCCAAGCCCTTCAATACCATACACCAGTCTGGAAACATAGATTAACATACTAATCTGGCCATACATCCCTATGCCACTCGATGGTGTGCCACATAGCTTACTGACAGGACCCAAACTGTAGGTGTAACCACCTCCAAAGCCATCCCCAGAGAAGTGACAGGTGGAGTACCTCAGGGTTCCGTCCTGGGACCACTGTTGTTTGAAATCTACATCTCTGTAGTACAGGCCAACAGTACGGGACTCTGGCTAACAAAGGTAACAGATGACTGCAAAATAGGAGATATTATGAGCCTGACTGTACTGCATAATATGTTACTGATACCAGCCTGACATCATACAGGTGGGATGGAGTACTGTCAACATCTTGTGGCCGTGATGTGTAAGGTCCTGGTTATGGGATCTGCAACAGGTGGTAGTGTATTGCAGGGCAGACATGTTTGGCTATGGGGGGGAATACCTATTTGTGCATGACGTATGTTTTTTGTGCCTGTCAACCCCATAAATGGTACATGTGGACATATATATTTCTGCTATGTTCCCACCTTATCTACAGATGTATGCCCATATTAACCTGTATATTTATAAATATCTGCTCACACATATGTGGATATATAGATATATCTATGTCTCTCTCTCTCTCTCTCTATATATATATATATATATATATATATATATATATATATATATATACTTGTATCTGTGTAGACATTAATATATTCTCACACACACATACATCTACATGTTGGAATACATTCTCTGTACTGTTAAATGACTGGGACAGATGATATGTTTGTGAATACAGCAGGGTTATGTATATCTGAGGTGGCTTAGAGGTAAATCACTTTAGCTATGGTGTTCATGGTCCTATGTTCAAGCCTACCAGAGGTTGTTTATTTTGTTGCTAGGCAGAATAAGGGCTGATGGATACAGAGTGATTAAGGCACTGTAAAGCAGTTGTAAGCATGTTGTCAGGCATGGTATGTCCATTGTGAGTCACATGTGAAGGCACCATAGGTGGTCCAGGTGTCCATTGGGGAACATGGTGGAGGTGCACTGTGTGCATGTACATGCATACTGGACAGATGGCCAGGGTGACATGCCAATGTAGCCCACTATCACTGCATAGTTACTATCAGTGGCCAATATGCAGTGTACTACCCACATATTGGCTGTTGCCTAGGCATGTGTGTGTGCATGACACATGAGTTGAGTGTGTGCTCTGGGTAATAGTGGGGTTGCTAACTGTGATTGGCTGGCCTTGATGTCACATGTATGGGTATGGCTTTGCACCCCAGCTGCACAGCTAATGTACATCTGTTATCCCTGTATGGTTGACCTTGTGATATAGAGTATGGCGAACATAAAAAATATGCAAAACCCCCTCCACATTGCCCACAGGTGTCACACACTTACAACCACCACTACAGAGGATACAAGTCTCTCTCACACACACACACACACACGCACACACACAGACACACACACACTCACACACTCACACACACACACACACACACACACACACACACTCCCACACACACACCTGTCATCTGTGATATTCGAAGCCCTACCTACCCAGTTTATTACACTACAGCAGTACGCAGTCACAGTACGTGCCACAGATATTACTGAAGTACTTCTTCCCCAAAGGTGTATTTCACAATGAATGACATCAGCAGGACTACCAAAGAAGGGCATTGCAAGTGTACTGCGAGTTTTACATTTCTTTTAAACATGTTTACCCGCTGCTTACTGTCACGAAAACACATTTACAGCTGCCTCATTCTGGCCTAAACAAAGTTATTAACAACCATCGCAGGTCTTGAACCCTGGACCATGCATACCATAGTCACTGGACTTATCACTAAGCCATCTGAGTTATATACATGTCTCATGGTTTTTAGAATACACCGTTTACAACAGTTATACCACAGTACTGAAAGCACATGGGACAGTCACTTTGTGTACATATGTACAGTACCTTTTAATGTACTGTACTTTGTGAAACAACACAGACAAGTCTACCTATGTACAACTGTTTTAAATACATACTAAATATATATATATATATATATATATATATATATATATATATATATATATATATATATATATATATATATATATTATATGCATTTCTGTTATGTGTACACACACATATATATATATATATATATATATATATATATATATATATATATATATATGTATATACACAGACACATGTATAGCCATATATATATAAACACCTCTGAACACCCTTTGTCACACAGAAGGATTCCGAAGGAATTGAAGTGTATACAAAGCAGTATTATAACGTTCAAATTTTAATTAGTACACCAGAGAAGGGACAGTTGTTGAGTATGTGGAGCTTGGGGTGGGAACTGATGGGTAAGAAAATACACCCCAGGGTTTTGAGGGGAATGGTGAGTAAGGAAATACACCCCAGGGATCACTTCTATGTCACTGCTCGACAGTGGCACAGGAAAATAACATATCCAACAGTAGTCATTCTTGACTGTCTATTCTTTTCTATTCTTACCTATGTAATATTCTGTAGACTCCACTCACCACAGATGACTACCATGGTGTGCAGCATGTTAAAAGACATAACACATGTGCATGCCTGGCTACAGGGTAGTCACACACACACAAACACTTGCCAGTATTGTGCATACAGGTCTTGCCTATGTAAATGTTACTAGTAGAGTGGTAAGCAGTTTGGGGATGTGGCACAGAACCCATACAATTACAGTTAATCTGATTCTGCATCTGAGCTGGGTGACATCACAGGAATGATTTCTTGGAGTGGGGAGGGGGAAAAGGGTGGTTTAGCAGATGACAAGGATAAAGGCCAGTGCAAAAGGTGGTTTTCTCTTTGGAAAGCAGTAAACCCGCTCTCATGACAGGATGCAGACACAAATACACACACACACACACTCAGGGATTTGCAGACACAAATACACACACACACACACACACACACACTCAGGGATTTGCAGAGACACACACACAAACACACACACACACACAGTCGTCAGTGGTGGGATCAGAAATCCTGCCTATCTACAGATCACTATTACAGTACTACGCAGTTATGAGATGTGCCACAGAGATTACACATTTCCAGGCAGTCAGAATGCCCTTCTAAGGTTGAGGACATCAACAGGGATACTGACAGCTAAGATGCACATAGCTGTAAACCTGTGTGTTTAAAGTAGGAGTCCATTACAACCTGTATGCGCAAACAAGACACATCATCTGCAGGAAAAACATAGGTAGGGCTGAGAGGTGTATTTGTAGCACAACAAGCCCTGTACTGGATTATGTCCATCTGTGGAATGGACTACTACTATTATTATAGAGGGTTACAGTGGGCATGCTCATACACTTAGTAGCACAGGGCTGTTTTGGATGCACTCTGATTTTAACTACAGAAGGCCACAGTGGGCATGCTCATACACTGATATGTACAGAACATGTTGTAATGGACTCCTATTGTAAACACACAGGTTTACAGCTATGTACATCTTAACTGTCAGTATATATGCACATCATACAGGTTTACTAATAGATACCTGTATGTGGCCCATACATGCTATATCTGCATCTGTGCTGTGATACACATGCATACATGTACATGAAGTACTACCATATATATGTGAAGCATGCACAATCATACATGTGTGGAAGTGACAGACAATTGGTTAACTGGGACACACAGGTGGATGCAAAGTACAGCATGTGTCATCCACATAGCTGCCCTGAAAGGCATACATTGATATCAGGTTGTGGACAGTGGCATCATAGTTGGAACAGTGGCATGTGCAAACATAATATTTGAGCCCCAATGTCTAATGGTACTGAGGTGCAGGTGTCAAGATGACCTTGGCCGCCTGTGTTAGTAGTTGTCATTATTAGCAGTACTGTTCTACTAAGTATATCTCACATTCGTCATCTAAACAACATCTGCTGTTGTCCGTCACCTTAGATGTAGCATGTGATACCAAGCACAATACTGCCACTTGCAGTGATGTCATGGTACGAGTGGCAACTGCTTTACCAATACAATGAGCCAATGTCCTGCTGTAATTATGAGGTTGTCCAGTGTCTGTCATTCCTGGATGGCATGAGTGAAAGAAGACAAGCCTTTGTGACATATCACATGCAGCCATCTTTCAAGGGAGTGTGGATAATATCTAGGTTGCATTTACCCATATAGTGCCATTCCAAGGCAAATGTCCTAAACACTGAAGTAACACCCTGACACCTACAAGACAATTGCACTGGATGCTTATGCTAACCAGTGCTAGATGTGTGGCTTTCATAATCCACTTGCTCGATGTAGAACCTACAATGGGGAATACTGACATTTATGCAGTGAGGAACACCTGGCTGAAGGCTCTGTAGTGCACAATAGCACTACCACCATATAACTCAGATATAAACATGTGGGCCATAACACTGGTATGGACCACTTCAGGTGGTGGTGTCCCCATATTCATACAGGCTACTCACAAGTAAAGACCACTACTCCAACATAATTCATCACAGATGAGTCAGGTACAGGTGACAGTGGCAAGAGCTGCATTCTAGCTTGTATCCTCATATACATCCCCCACCCTGTCCTCAGACTACCAACACACATCCATAAATTTGGTATGAAATAGTATGGTACAACAGCAAATAACCTTCGAATGGTGGACTGTACCTAGCCCTACATCAGCTGTGCAAAGTACCCATGTACTGACACAGTTGCATAATGTGTTATGCAATTGAATAATACCACTGTTTCTAACCAGGTCGTTGTACACATACCAGGTCCCTTGGATGTTGTCAGCAGTAACAGCTGACTGTTGCTATACACCAGTAAACAACACCCTCATGGTCAGATATGACCTAGACATACCTGCCCTGGATATGTACATCCCACACTCATACACCATACATGTAAATACCATATGTGGTGTTCTCCTTTGTACATACAGGTGGCTATATTCATTACACACATGCACATGGAAGATAAGTCCATGGCTGCTGAATGCTAACAGTACATAAGGTTTGTTATCTATATTGACAGATGTAATAATCCCTCTCTACTGGTCACCCATGATACCTATCATATCATACAATACTCCATGTGGCATGTATGTCAATAGACATGCCCACCAAATGCAATGCCTACAAATATACACAAATAACAGGACCGTAGGCCTTACACACATAAGCTGTATTGGCAGACTCAGGGAAATACAGTTATGCTCTGTATGTTCCTCAGTAGTAACAGGTGATATGTCCATGACATGTACAGCTATGTGTGACCCACAGCTCCTACATATACCCCAAGTCAACAATTGCAATCCATGCATGCTATGTGCTGTTTGGACATGTACCTTATTAACACAACATCTCTGGGTTGGACATGGCTTTATTCAGGGTAGGCATCATGCTACATAGTGGAGCTAGGGTTTGGGAAGGCCGGTGTAGGCCATCTGAACATGGTCAATAACACTTAAAGGAAATATGTGAATATTATGGGTCAATTGAGTGTTGAGTATGGGTGAGCAATGATCTCTATATTCATGGATGGCACCCTGTCATGATTAGGGGTGGCACTTACGGCTACCTGACTGGTGTGGTGAAGTGACTATCAAAGGAAAGACTACTGTCCAGCTGGATCCCATACACACCCACAGTTTCCATTACATGGCCCGCTGCCTAGGTGGTAGTTCATAGGTACAGGGTTTTTAACATAGGGGATGACAATGCAATACTTTGCAGTGAGATTGTTTCCATACGACAGACACCACACATCCAACCCACAAAGGCCCTTCTGTATGTTGCCCACAGCACTCATTGAGTCAACCTTAGCTCCTAGTTCATAGTCATTTGCAAACTTCAATAGGCAGATGCCGTCTGTGTGGTATAGATTTAGATAACAAACAGGGGGAGTACCAGGACTGAACCCTATATTACTGTAGTTGCACAGGTTTGCTGTGTGTGTATTAGTCAGACACCTTATGTAGTGTTGGTTCTGCCAGTGGTCTAGTTGCCAACCAATCATGTGACACAGGTATATACACCTAGTTTACTGAGTGTAGCTGTAACCCAGTATGGGTGATGGTGTCCTAAGATCTGGCAAGTTCGAGATATGCTGTGTGAATCAACCTTACTGTCATCTACATCTGTACTAACTACATCAAATACGTTGATCAAGGTTCATGGCCTTACAGACCAGACTCAGCAGGGTAGTAGTGCACTATTTCCAATTATCAGTGGTGTCTCCCCCTTTGTGGGGGGGGGGTGATAACTGTTGCTGTGCATCATTAAGTGTGTACACAGCCTGACATGCAGCTATGGTTGAACATGATGTGTAGGTGGAGAGCTAATTGTTCTGACATTTGTGTAAAACACATCCTGTGATGTTGACAGGTCCCATGCAAGCCGTATGTATGGTTTTAGAGAGTGCAGCTTGTACCTGCATAGTTGTTATTACAGGGATCTGTAGTGGACATGAATATATTAATATATGTACCTGTTGGGAGGGAGATGAGAGTGGGTTTAAGTTATCACAGACCCTCTCTGGATGAAGAAGTGCTATTCCTGTTGGTTCAGTACTTCTCATGCCATAGTGCTGTGAAGCAGGGCAGGTGTTGTTGTTGCCATTATGATTCATGACACAGCTATAGAATGTTCTGTGGTTGGCCTCATAATATGTGGCCGATTAGTTTCACAGTGGCTTTGAGTGGTCTTATATGGTGTATCTAAATCTTACTGAGGCTGACCAGGGATCACCTCCACACGTGTGTTCACTCTTGCAACAGTTTCTACCTTCTGTGGTACAGTTGATGGCAGGGTACCACCAGTTTGCCTTCCTGTTTGTGTTTGGTTGAATCTTGGTTCTGTTTCAATAGCACAATCACTGCACTAATGTGAGTGCTTAAAGTGCATTTGTGTAGGATTCAGCATTTGCACATGCATTGTCCATCTGCATGGGTGCCATGACATTCACCACTTCTGTCTTAAGAAGCATAACATTGGCTTTGGAGACTATGTGTAGCATACTGTTAGCCCTGTTTGTGTGACTATGGTGATCCAGCTCATTGTGGTGATGAAATCAAACATGCATTGAGCACAGGCATTGGTACATGAGGAGTCTTCCCAGTTAATAGTGGGATAGTTGAGAGTAGCCATTATTATGGTTTTCTGTCTCAAACCTATTATTCCCCATTACAGCACAATATGACGGTTGGTAATTCAGAGGCATGGTGAGTGATCTGTAACAAGGTGCAATTTGGCTTCCACTTTGGCACAGAGGTAGGTGCTCAGCATTATGCATCTGAAGTTATGCAAGTGCAACTAGCCTGGGGGTGTACATATCCTTCAGGAATATGGATACACCTGTGGCCTGTGTGTTCCACTAAAGGATAATGGCCAAGAGGTGAGGTATTTGTTATAACGTGGTCATGCATGGGTGCTCTCTGGAGCCTTGATCCATATGTCAGTCACTGCATAGATATGTTATCCATGTTAAGGACTGACGTACGTGAGTCCATATTGAGTTTCCAAAATTTATCATTGAGTAGCTAGACATGGAGTGTATTGCTTGGCTGTCCCTGTTACAGCAGTGGTATTGTCACTAACCTTGCATGATGAAGGCACTATAAGGGAAGCGTGAGTCCTAGCCAGTATCCAGATTCCTAGTGGTGACAGGTGCAGGCCCTGTCTGGCAAAGCATCATGGTCTGTCAACCATGTTATCCCAGGCAGAGAGATACTAGATGCACTTTGGATTGCACCAGTACATTAGACTATTTATTTTATTTATTTATTTTGGGGAATGCGATCCTTTTGCCCCTGTACTGCAGTATCATTCTCAGCAATGGCAGACTGCTACCTAGGCCTTGGGACATACCTGCATGGGCTACAAGACCTGACAGTTCCTACATGTGTGTTTCCATGCAGTCCAGGCTACAGCATCCCAGGTCCTGCACAACAACATGGAATATGCCAGAGCCATGTGTACAGTTTGAAAGGTGGCCTGTGTGTATGGGTATGTGGCTAATCATGGCATACAGGTAGCTGATAGTATGTTTGCCCTCATATAGCTTAGTGTGTGACATAGTGCTGGACTTTGCATTCACATATGAGTACTGTTGGGCATGTTTCTGGCCACGTGTACTGAGGAGTGGCACAGTTTTGCAGCCTATGTCATACAATTTGTGTACTTTGTTGTCTGACTATTCCAGCTTGGGAGGTCCCTTGCTTGGCCAGATACTTGGAAGCCTCTGTGAATGTGTGTGCTTTCTGGTGTATGTGTGGGTGTTCTTACTGTGTTCTGGTAAGGGTATGTGTTGAGTGTGGTGATGAGATTCATGTGTTCACCTACACCGCATGACTGTCCAGTCCAGTCATGGCTGTAGACTGGACTGCCTTCAGGCTTGCCTCTGTAGCTGCATCCCAGCCAATGTGTGGTGTGTGGTGTTAGGTGGGTTTGGCAGTGTACATGGCATTGAGATTACATTCTCCCAGGATGGCCACATACACAAAGCTGACATTACTAAACACCAGTAGCTGACTAGTGGACATGCCTGTATAAGCATTCAGTACTACAACTACCAAGTACTGTATTTAGATTACTTATTGCTTATGAAGATGTTTTAGACAGTGATGCTTTCAAGTACATATTTGAGTTATGGACGTGTAAACACTGGCTTTTACAGAAACATAGTAGCTAACTTTAGCAGCAATCCTCATCTGAAAAGCACATCACATCCTGATAGTTGATTACAGATGTTGGAAGTGTCAACAGGTCTGTATCCTTTTCTGGGTATATACACACATATCCACCAGAACCATGAGGTCTGTTGGGCACGGACAGTCACTCCCCAAACAGAGTCAAGTATCAATAGACTCTGCTGCCACTATCAACATGAGCAGGATATAATCAGATAGTGTAAGCCATCACCTATGAAGCAGCTATTACACATGAGCAGCTGTCTCCTACATCTTACACTCCTACTGCAGATGTTACACTGGAGTTAAAGATGACATGAAACTTGTTTCATTAGCAGTACTGTACACAACCTTACATACATTATTTGGAAGCAGCTGTTAGGTTGGCAATGAGAGGTTAGGCTACACAAACATGAATGTTCAACCACTGGGTCTCTATTATCAATATCCACTCTATGTAGGTCTGCATATAGCCATTTGTTCCAGCACTGTAACAAGGGTCACAACACATTTGCATAACATGTGCACATGCACAGCTGTTATTGCTTGCAAATGATACTAGAGAGGTGGATATTACATGTCTTATGTGCATGGATAGTTACCTAGCTCTTCCAACTGTCTTTGCTATCATGCTGCTAAACTGTCAGATGAATACAATTCATATGTATCCTGATGCTGAGTATTGTAATTGCCAACAGACATAACTAATGCTTGTATAACATAGCACAAATGCTATGTAAGATGGAATACAGATGGGACAGATCTGCCTAGGATACTGTACATTACACAGTTATTGGCACATTTATCCCACAATGCAAATCATATTTGCAAAGTAAGCCCACCTTTGACATGGTCATCTCACTAATACACCCATACATATGTCTACTGTTACAATATATCAACATATACTATCCCCCTTTTATAACACATACTTGTTGGACCAACCCTGACACAGACAGTGGCTGGAAAAGAATTAATGAATTCCAAGCCCAAATATATCATTCCTTGTGGTGTATGAGGAGTTTGCCTTGTGACCTACAGCGGTACACACATAGAATACTACACGAATAACTACTGCTCAACAATACATTACTACAAGACAGCTATTTCCACTATATGCATTTATTACAGTATAATTATTACAGAACAGGTACTACATACACAGACATACTACAATGTATACATACCTTATTGGTAATTGGAGGCATTATTGAGTGGTATGTTTATTTCGGTCTTTGTTTTATTTCTTTTTGGGGTATTTTGTAATGTTCTGCAGGTATATACAGATGGTTTGAATGTGTGACATGCCATCCTTTTATAGTTAGAGATCAGTACCATGTGCTATCCTGATCATCAATTGGTGTTCCAAAGTAGTTAATTACATGCACATCAGCTGTGTAGCTACTCCATTAGCCAATACCATGGCAACCAGTGGAGTATAACTGAGTACTCCTATTGAGCATTGTCCCTTTGCCTTACTTGTGAGGAAGACAGCCTGGAAGTGTGGTCTGAAATCCATTGCAACAGCTGTATAGAGACAAACTCAACTATATTGTGTGTATTGTCTAGAAGTTTTGGTCTACATGTGAGTACTGCTGTTATATTTCTGAACATTGCTACTTGTGCAGGGTTTGTCTGTACCTAATACTTCTGCATATGTTTCAGTCTGGTCAGGTTGTTTGAACAGCTCAAGACTGTATGGCTATGCATATCATGTTAGGGGGGTTTACAGTGTGCTCACCAGACATCTTTAGTTTGGTGTTAATGTGTATCATACTGTGCTGATAATCAGTAATTGGTAACACATCCTGGTGTAACTACTTTTTAACCCTCTGAAACATGATTTGTTCAAACAAACCCTGTCACATCAGCAGCTGTTCCATTGTATAACAGCAACTATTTCACATAGGGTCATGTTAGTGTGACTCTGTCCAGGTATGTCAAGGTTTCAGCAGATGTTGTAAAGTGGATGAATAATTGGCAATGGTATGGCAGTATGTATTGGTGTAATTAGTTTGGGTGTGGGGGAGATGTTGGTGGGTGTACATAGCAGATGCAGGTGTGTAGACACTGCTTTTATGCATATTCTATATGTGTATGGGGGTTCTTTCCCTATGTGAACACCTATCCCTTAGTGGACTAATACTATGGTAATTGCAGGCTGATTCATTAAGGCACTGTTAAATCTTTCCTGTATTGCATGCAGGTAATGTTAGTCCTTGAATACTTTTGGCCATACATTGGAATGTTATAAAGGTTTGCTAAATAGAGGATGTCTGTGTATTTCTGTCGTGGATATTTGCAGTCATTGCAGTCGTGTTGGTGACTAACCCAATTTGGCTCATGTTCATATGACATATTTGTAATAGTGTATTGGCATATACTCTTCATATGTTATGTTCATATTGTTTGGGGGGCAGGATGTGTGATTGCTTTGGTCCATGTTATACTCATATTTGAACACTTCAGATGCTATATACACACATGTATGTATATATATATATATATATATATATATATATATATATGTGTGTGTGTATATATATGTATATGTATATGTATATATATATATATATATATATATATATATATATATATTGCTATACATCTTCATGTACTGGTAATATATATTATTGCATATGTTTATATATACCTCCATAGATGTGTAGATGTTTTAACCTATCTATATATCTATATATATGTATATCTCTATATATTGACATGTATATATCTATCTCTCTCTCTCATATATATATATATATATATATATATATATGTGTGTGTGTGTATAGATAATGTGTGTGTATATATATATATATATATATATATATATATATAATGTGTATATATATATATATATATATATATATATAGCATACACCTTTCATTGGGTACATGGCAGTTTGTTATATTTCCACACAATCTTCCCTTTTTTATTTTAACCTGTCTGAAAACACAACTGACATATATACATCTCAGGTAGCTTAGTGGTAGGTTATTCTGAGGATGGTGTACATGGTTGTGGGTTCTAATCCTGGAAGTGGTTATTATTTTACTTCTCAGAGCAGGCACTACTAGGGAAAGGGTGATTAACGCACATTTAAGCAGTTGTAAGCTAGTTTGCCCATGTTCTGTGCGAAGGTTACACCTGTGAAGCACTTATCCCTTTAACCGTGTTTAAGCGCCACTTACCATAATGCAAAACCATGCAAACCCGCTTAAAAGTGCCTTAATCAACCTGCATCCAACGGCCCTTATTCTGGCCCTCATAAAAATAAACAGCCCTTGCAGGTCTTGAACCCGGGACCATGAACACCATAGTCACTGACTTTACCACTAAGGCATCTGAGATATGTACAAGTGTTATGGGTTTTAGAATATACCTTTTACTACAAGCATTCCTCACTACTGAAAACAAAAGTGACAGTCAGTTGGTGTACATATGTATAATACATGTTAATGTTCATATGTTTGTGGAATTATGTGTTGCAATGTGACCTGACAGGGTGTATTAGGGATGTGCATGGTTCTGGTTTTGTGTCCTTTTGTTATTGTCTCCATACTCCATGTATACACATCCAATCCAGGCTCTTCTTGATGCATAATTACATTACACATCATTCCTCCACCACTTCAAACTCCACTTACACAACAACCATTCCTTCTATGGTGAATTAAGTTAATATTAATTGTTATAATACCAGAGCTGCATGTGTTTTGTGTACACTTCAGTTCCTCTGCATTGCTTCTGTGTCACAAAGTGTTCATAAATGTTTATATATATGGGTATAGATGTGTCTGTATATGTATATGTATATATATATATATATATATATATATATATATATCTATATGCACACATCACTGACATGTGTATGTATATATATATATATATATATATTTATTTAGTATTAGTTTTTAACAGTTATACATATGTAGACTTGTATATGTTGATTCACAAACTACAGTACATTACAATGTTCTGTTCATATGTACCCAAAGTGACTGTCCCATTTGTTGTCAGTACTGTGGAATGCGTGTAGTAAAAGGTGTATTCTAAAACCCATGAAACATGTATACAGCTCAGATGGCTTAGTGGTAAGTCCAGTGATTATGGTGTGCATGGTCAAGGGTTCAAGAACTGCGATGGTTTCACTTTTATTAGGCCAGAATACGACTCTTGTATGTTTAAAATTGATTGTGTGACATTAAGGCGACAGTTAAACACGGTTAAATGAAATTTGAAAGCGTATAACCTGTGCGAGCAAACACGGTCACATCCGTTAACTACTCAGGATATATACGTAAGTGTAGTAACATCTCACTATGTGCTTACATAACTTTACAGTCTCTGTTGACTTTACTCTTGGGCACACATGGGTTTATATGGGTGTTTCAAATGTTTATTAAACTGAAGATTACTACCTAAACATGCAAACTGTGGTTAAGGTACACTTTTTAACATAAAAACATCTCTGACTTTATTGGAATTTGAACCGCAAATGCATAGATACTATGCAAATGCTCTAACCATTACACTATTGACATTAATGTTGCTTCTGCCTATTTTTCTATTTAGATGATTTCTATGTGTAAGCTAGGCTAAGCAAAGGGCAGTGGCATGCAAACCCACTGAGCTTCATGTGCTCTTGTAATAATAACATAAGAAATGAAAGGGGAGAATATAAAGTAAAATTCCTAACTACATTAGGCATAGCCCCTCACTGACACCCTTCAAGAGAAACCTTGAAGAGTGGATGGGGAACATAGATACACCCTAGGGATCCCACCGTTGGCTCTGCTCGACAGCGGAACAGTTAATTAATCAATGGGGTGGCAAAAGCTCACACATTCTGGCTAGGTGTATGAATGCCCTCGGGCAGTTAGGCTGGTACCTACCTATGAACCTATACATACAGTAGCAGTACATGCTGATAGCTTAATTTACTGTTCAGGTGTTGACTTACCTTGTGCCAATTGCAGTTGTGTGTGCAATAGTTGTGGGCTGCCTATGTTGGTTGCACACAGTTGACTGCCTATACATGACAATTTACAGGTAGTCTTGTGTGTGTGCCATCCATTTTTACTGTGTGTGCAGGAGGAGAAAGGTGTCAGTCCCTAGGTGCCTACACTGTCAGTGTGTGTGCTATATGTTCCCTCTTTGCCAAGGCATGGGCATACTGGGCATGCCTCAATCTGCCTACAGGGGCCGGCTCAGGGGGCTCATAAGTTCCTCTGTGCCTGTGGGGCCCTTGGCAATGGTCGTGGGCTGTGAGAGCCTTCACCATTCTGTCCCTGCTGCAGCTGTTTCTGTAGGTTCATATTGTGTAGCATGGCACATACTATGATGATGTGGGCACATGTGGCTGGAGAGTACTGCAAGGCTCCACTGGATATGTCCAAGCAATGGAACCGTGATTTGAGCATCCCAAACACACGCTCTATGATGATTCTGGTTTGTGTGTGTGCCTCATTATGGCATTCTTGCATGGGTGTGTGTGCATTTCTGATGGATGACATCATCCACGGTTCCAGTGCATTGCCAGCATCCCCCACCAGATGGCCATATGGGATGTCCCCCCTGGCAAATGCCTGATACAGCTGTGAGGCATGCCAGATGGGGGAGTCGTGATAGCTTCCAGGGCTGCCAGCACACACATCCATGATAATGCCCTGGGCATTGCACACAACTTGGCAGTTGATGGAGGGGTAACCCTTGCAGTTTATGTAGTGCCTACCCTGCTCACCGGGTGGTGACTTGATGTGTATGTGCGTGCAGTCTATTGCACCCAGTACCTCTGGGTATTCTGCCACATGGTGGAAGAGACACACATTGCTGGCCAACACCTGCTGCATTTGGGGGAATTATATATATGCTCACCGGCATGTGGTAGCATGGCATCCAGAAACTGGTGGAGTACCCTGGATGCTGATGCCTGTGAGATCCCCATGATATTCCCAGTTGGCCTTTGAAAGGTACCTGTGGCTAATATTCTTAGGCTTACACATACCTTGGTATCCACTGGGATGGGTTCCCCTCTGTTTGTTCTGGCTCTGAGGTGTGGCCAGTACAGCTCCACAAGTTGCTGTAGGGTGTCCCTGTCCACCCTGTAATGCTCTACTATCTCCAGATCATGTAGCCCCTGGTAGGTTACCCTGGGTCTGAACACTCTTCTCCTCCTCTGGTGCCTGCGGTGGTTGTCAGCATCATCCTCCTCACCACCTTCAGCGTCCATCACATGCTGGTGGATCAAAGCAACGGCAGCCCCTAACATGTACATATTAAAACTTCCCCATTTGTATACACCAATGGTGCAGTGTGTATGGGAAAACATGTGTGTGAGGTGCTTTCACACTTTATACTATTGTGCTATAGATGCTGCTGATGTAGTTGGCTGTGTGTGAGCAGTTCCAGCTGCAAGGTATCTTACTTATGGGTTTTACATTGCTTACTGCAAGTGTGGGGCTGTAGTGTGGAGTTATGCTTGCCTGGCTTGATTCATCTGTTACCCTTTAACTCCCTTTTAAACCTAGATCCCCTCCCATTGTCAGGCATGCATCCACCTGCCAGCTTTATTGTCTTGTACTTTCCCTACCCAGTTGTGTGTTGCAAAGTGTGTTATGTAGCTGATATAATGCAATTCTACTTTGTTCTGCTGTGACACTTTACTGTTTTCTTTGCAGTACAACCCCTCCAGTTTCCTGTTCTGTTGGTAGCTGCTAACAGCCTTGTTAGCTGTTGTCAATGGCCCACTGTAGGTTCCTAGGTGTTAATTGCTCATTTGTACTCCAATTTCCCTGCTATTGCATTTCCTTATTTTTTTCATATATCCTTCCTGTTCCAGCTCCGGTGCGCGCTGCACATACCCATTTACCGGGTTTAAGCTCATTTTAATCTCCATTCACATACATACTCAGTTATCTTGTGTGCTCTCAGCTAGCCAAAGCTACAGCCAGTTAAACACACCCCTTTCCTTTAGCTTTGCTTAGCTACGGGCAAACCGGATTGGCATTGCTCCAATGTGCTTACAGCAAAGGTGACACATCCCTCTCCTGTTGTCATCGTTATCTGATGGTCACACCTCGGTGTTATAACACTACACCGTGAGGTGCATCCTTACACCAGGGGGGAATCTGTGATTCAGTATAGCTCCTCTCATTTGCATTAGATTGCCTACTAATTCCTAGAAACCGTGCATAACACTAACACAACCCCTTAGCAACCCTTGCGCCATGGTGTGGTGTAACATGCCTGCCATTGACTATAATGGGGAAATCATGCTATGTGTTGCACTGCAGTTTTATTTTCTGTTTTTCTTACGATCCCAATTGCGTGCCGCTACCCTACGCTTTAAACTTCGCGATAGAGCAAGAACAAATAATAATGTTAATTTTACATTTTTTTATGCCAATGGCTATATATTTAGCCATTGGCATATATTAACAATATAATACATGTGTTTGGCCGGCTGACATGGCTCTGATTTTATGTTTGCAGTAATGTAAACTGCTTTTTATGGTTTACATTTCTGCATGCTTACACTACGCCTGCACCACTTCCTGGATCGCTAACTACCCTCATTTGCATGCTACACTGCTGCAAATTGGGTGATTAGCATTCAGGAGCCGAGAGCTGTGCCGGCGTAGCGTACGCAGGTAGTGCACGTGAAAACAGCTTGTACCTGCATTGCTCGGCGGCCATATTTGGTGTTGGAACACCGATGCTACTCCTGCACCTGGCGCAAGCTTCGTGAATCCCGGGGATTATTTATACAGAAAATGAAAAGCCTAGAAAATGAAGATCCCACAAGCTTGTCTATTGTTAAAAATGTTACAAAAAACAGGACAGCTCATAAAACTATGTATGCTAAATATGTATACATTTAAGGGAGTTTAAAAGATGAATTTATTGACTAGATAAATAATAAGTATTTATTATACATAGGTGACAACATGGCAACACCTAGTCTTGAGTGTTAGTGATTGAAACATTTATTTATTCTATTTATTTACATTTGTTTACCGGGTAGTATCTGGGCTAGAACCCCGTTTTCAGCGAAGACCTGGGAAGAAAATCTCCACAAAACAGATAAATAACAAGTAACAAATATAGAGTTACATATATGTTCATAAAAAATATTACAGTGCATTACAAAAACAAATTTGAAACTTGTACACCACAGAAAATCTTAACTGGGTGAGAAAATTGAGACAGAAACAGTGAGCATGTCTAATGAAAAGATTTAAGCACATGTAGAGTTTAAGAGTGAGTAGACAGAGAAAAATGAGAAGTATTGAAAGTAAAATCAATCAAAAGTGGTGATCAGCTACAACACAGAAGAAATAGATAACAACCAGCTATAAAGAGAATAGATGGGTGTTGTTGAGGACGTAGTAGGAGAGAGAAATTAACCATGGGTATTACAATGGCAGAGCCACTTGCTTTTTAGATATTCTTTTAATCTTGTTTTAAAGGAAGAACAGAAAGGAGTGGTTTGTAAACTTAAGGGTAGGTTATTCCAAGACTTGGCTATTTTGTATGAGTAGAGGGAGTCACCGTGGTTATGTGATTGTGTTGTTTTGAGCAGAGGTCTAGCAGAAGATCTAAGGGATCTGCTGTTTACCTGTAGTTGGACTAGGGTAGAAATTGCAGGGCAGCTATTTGGCTAGTATATGATTTTATGGGTGAGGGTAAGTTGGTTTAGTGTTAACAGGTTGGGGAGTTCTAGCCAGTTAAGTTGAAGAACAGCAGAACAATGGTGGGCTTTATGGGGTTGATTGATGGCAAACTTAGCAATTTTGTTATAGCAAGTTTCTAGATTATGGAGATCAGTCTTGCGTAAGCTGGTGAGGATGTTTGAGCAATAGAGAAGTGTAGAGAGAAGCTGAGATCTTGCTCTGGCTAGCCTGGCTTAGGGTGTTAGGTAAGGTTTGACTCTGTAGGGAGCTCCAGGTTTTGTGTAGACTTTTTTTAATAGTAAGTGAAATAAGTATTGAAACTTGAGACAGTCATCTATTGTTATACCTAGGCGCTTGGCCTGGTTTGCTGGATCAATTTTGGTACCATACGCAGAATTTATTTATTTATTTATTTATTGCATTTGTTAACCGGCAAAGTCTACTGGGCCTAGAAAGAGCCCATTTTCAGTGGAGGCCCGGGGAGAAAAGCTCCACAAGGTTACATAGAAGTATACATAAAATTTACATCAGTACATAGCATTGACGTAAGAATGTAGAACAATGAATATTGACATTAATTGTACATTTTGACAGATAAAAGTAATACTACAAGGCATCAGGTTTACATTCAGGAGTAGTAAAATGGTACAGTTGTCATATACATCTATTTAGAGTACATGCTTATTTGGTTACAGGAGAGAGGGAGATCAAGTTACAGATCCAGAGGTGGAATTAGTTTTTCTGGTAGGTGGGGTGCAGGGGCATAGCCAGTGAGAGTTGAGGTGTAGTTTGAGTGACTTTTTGAAAGCTGCAGGAGTACGATAGTTCTGATAATGGTGGGAAGATTATTCCATAGCTTGGACACAGTATGGGAGTACAGCATCTCGCCAGCTGATAGCCTGGGTTTGTTAACAGATAGTAACATTTTGCTTTTAGACCTGAGTTGGTGTTTAGGATGGTACAGGTTTATTATGGAGGATAAGGAAGGGCAGGATTTTGGTTGGTAGATTATTTTGTGAGTTGTCATTAGTTGTATATACTTAAGATGATGAGGGAATTTTAGCCAGTTAAGCTAGTGCAAAGAGGAACAGTGGTGTGTGTAGTTTTTTGAATTAGTGGCAAATTTGGCGACTTTGTTATAGCAGGAGTCAAGTTTTGTTTTTAAGTGTGACTGTAAGTTTGTTATGATAAGGGCACTATATAGTAGAGTTGGGAGCAAGAAGGATGAGGCTAGGGCTATCCTAGTTGAGTTTTTGAGAAAGCAGTTTTGTCTATATAGGGCACCAAGCTTTTGGCGTTTTTTTTTTAATATTACTGTAGATATGAAGGTCAAATGTTAATTTATCATCAATGAGGATACCTAATAGTTTGGTGCTTGGGACAACATCTATGGTAGTATTGTTTTGGGAATGGATAGAGAGAGGTTGTTTGTCAATATGGCTGGATTTAGTGGGGGAGAAAACTAGGGGTTTGGTTTTACAGGGGTTAAGGGCTAGGTGGTTTTGGGTCATCCATGTTTCAGTAGAAGTAAAGGCTTCTTGGGTAAGATGCTGCAGAACAGAGGGAGATTTGGAAGAGCAGAGGATGGTTGAATCATCAGCATATTGGATGACAGTACTGTTGGGTAAGGAATTGTGAAAGTCATTAATGAATATACTGAACAACAGGGAATCGAGAATAGAACCTTGAGGGACACCTGTGTTAGTGCTCTTGTAAGGAGAGGAGGAGTGCTGCCATATGGTAGCCTGGTGTCTATTGCTGAGATAGCTTGTAAACCATTTTAGGGCAGGGGAACCTAGGTTAAGGTTGGAGAGTTTAGTTAGTAGGAGGGAGTGGGAGATAGTATCAAATGCTTTAGACAAATCTAGAAAGAGAGCAGAGACTAAGGAACTGGCATCACGGGCTCTATTTACTGTGTCTAAGAAGGAAATTAGAATGAATAGAAAGGGGCGAGGGCTGTGTTTATGCTATACTGGGGTCTAATCCCATGATGGGTATTAGATAGGAAATTGTTTGTGGTAAGGTGTTTGAGGAGTTGAAGCTGAATACATTTCTCTAGGATTTTGGCTATGGGTGGGAGGATAGCTATGGGGTTGTAGTTTGAGATGTCTCTAGAGGGGCCACCCTTGTGGAGGGGGATTATGTGAGCAACTTTCCACAGCAGATATATATCTTGTTCAGAGATTGAACAATTGATTAGTACTGAGACAGGATAGGCAATGGATGGAGCTGCTATTTTTAGGAAATTGTTTGGTAGTTGATCGGCTGCTGGGCAACAGGGTTTCAGTTTGCTTAGGAGCCTTTTAATGTAAGAAGTTTGAATAGGTCTAAATGAGAAGGAATTTGTAGTACTAGAGATAGGGGAGGGGAATGTGAGAGGTTGTTGTTTGTGATTATTAAGTAGACAGGAGATAGACTTAATAAAGTTAAACTGTGAAGCTAAGGGTCCGGAGGTGTTTGTTGTGGAAAGAGTGGGGGTTGAGGTTTTACCAGGGTTGAGTAGGAAGTTGACTGATTGTCAGAATTTTTGTGGTTTGTGAAAGAACTTTTGTTGGGAGTTTTGGAAGTAGTGTTTTTTGTTATTTAAGATATTTTTCTTAGTTTGGTTTCTTAGTTGCTGATAAGTAGTAAGGTCAGATTTGTTTTTGGTAGATAGGTATGGGGTTCTGGCATTGTTTCTTTGTTTAATCAGTTGTTTAGTGTCAAAAAGAAAGCCGTGGCAGTTGTTTAGATTTGCTGTATATTTTTCTGGTGGGGGCTAGGCTGTTTAGTGTTTCTAGAAATTTGTTGTTAAAAAATTCTACTGCAAGGTCAAGGCTTGGTTATGTAATAGTGACCGATCACAGTGCTTTAGTAATAAATTAAAGAGGTCTGGGGAGAAATGTTTCTTACTGCGGATATATTTAAAGGGAATTAACCTCAGCGGATTAGCTGCATTTAAGAGCAGTTTGCCAAAACAGTACTTTGTAAGGTTACAGTACCCTAAATTAACCACTCTAGGAGCCTTTTCATATTTATCTATTCCAATATATATGATAACTACGTTGCTAAAACCTCTGTCACAGCTGGTTGAAGCTGAATACATTTCTCTAGGATTTTGGCTATGGGTGGGAGGATAGCTATGCGGTTGTAGTTTGAGATGTCTCTAAAGGGGCCACCCTTGTGGAGGGGGATTTCCATTTTCCTTATTTAAAATGCATCACAGGACAGACTGCTGATGAAATATACTACCCCTACACTTTTACAACAGCAAGGACTTGGGAATTTTAGGGTTCTGTTGTGACTGTTATGTATGGTCTTTCATGGATGGATTCAAAATACTTACCGGCTCCACATTTTATGTCCTTTATTGTCTTCAAATTTCTTTTTACTGTTTTTTAGTTATTCTCAAAAATCCTTTTATTATTATTGTCTTTTCTATATGTGAAGGCTGATGTTGACTTTATGTGTTGCTATATACATCTTGGGTGATAATGTTTTCCATATTCTTTTGATAACATGTAACACTTTCATGGAAATATTGCACTAGGGTGTTCCACTGCTTCACCAGTACTACAGTAGGGTAAGTGCCTCACAAGGCATACAAGACAATGAAAGCAGACTAGCACTGCTGAGTCAATGCACATTTACATGCATGATGTAGTGCCATATAGATGCATTTTGTACTCATCCTGCAGATAGATTGCAGTGGTTGTGCACAGCAAAGTGCTAACCTTGTGCAACATATAAATGTGGAGTTAATGCACTAGAGAGGAAAGGGGGTGGCAGAGAGTAACAGTAGTTATTTCAGGGACAAAACTATTTTTTCATATACAGAAAATAAGGACTGGGACAGAAAACAGAGAAGGAAGTCTGAGAATGGGACAGAGGGGAAAAAGCAGGTATCAAGGGCAGACAAACAAACATTTATTTATTTGTTTGTTTTTGTTAACTGGGAAAGTCTGACTGGGCCAAGGCCCATTTTCAGTGGAGCCCCAGGAGAAAAGTTCCAGAAAAAGTTACATTGTTTATGCAACCATTTGAGGACATATGAATACAGACACTTGTACTGATACAATCACTAGATAAATATATTTTACAGTCTAATAGTAATGTGTAAGTGTGCATGTATGTGTGTATATATATATATATATATATATATATATATATATATATATATATATATATATATATATATTCTAGAGTGACTAGACACACAAATATGGTTAAGAATATACACTGGATAAAATATTGGGCATGGATAAAAAGAGCAAGTACAAGAGAAAGAACTGTACTTACAGAAAAAAAACACAAGCTGTTTTTACAGAAAAATACAGGTATGAAATCCTACAGCTAAAAGGGTTATGCAGGGTATGAAAGTATGGTCAGGAAAGAGAAGCTAGGAGAAACTGAAAGACTGAGAAAAAAATGAGAAAAGGAAAAGAGGGTGAATTGTTGAGGTTAATTAATGGATCAATAGTGTATAGTATTTCAGTTTGAGGTCCACAAAACACAGACACAGACATACAGGGGTGGTAGGTACTCAAAACAGTGGGAGGACAGTGTATGGAGATATACATATAGTAAAAGGACAAGTGTTGTATGGGAAGGATGGGCAACAAATAAGGAATGGGGAGTGACATTTAAGGGAAATAAAATACCAGAGATGAGGACAGGCTAGGGCCCTGGCATGGAGAGATACCAGGCCAAATTAATTTATTTGGTGGTATGTTTTGCAGGACATTTTACATAGTGCAATCACCATGCCCTTGGAAGCAACATATTTCCCTACATCTCAGTAATCTTAATTGTAAGCAGGATTGCAACACCATAAGATTCAACATCCCTGTGACATCCGTGCACTGGCCCAGTAATCAAGGAGCCTCAATCCTCACCACTAGCACCAGTGAGGGGCATCCACATTGGGAGGATAACAAGTACACACACAGTAAAGTCACTCTGGGGCTGGTTTCTCCCTTTCTCTCCAGATCCCCAATAAGACTCCCCACTGGCACAGTTATAGGGTTCAGATCTCAGCTGAGTGGTCAAGTCAAAATCTCCAGTACCCTATCTGTCCAACCAGTGCTTCATGTCCCTGCCCCAGTAGCTGACACACATACACTTTGAAATTTGATTTATATACAAACACACAGACACTAGTGGGGAAGGCTGGCACAGGTTCACTAGCTATGCCCCCTTCTTCTCAGACTATACAGTATTACCTGCTGCCACCAACCACTACTATCAACTACTATAAAGGCCCTTACCAAAGGGTGCCCGATTGTACTGTGCAATGTTATTATTATCCAATTGGTAAGTGTGACTGAGACTTGAAGCCTATTTAGGAGTGGCTTATACAGTATCACCAAATACATGCAAGTACTCTAAGAGCTTAAATTATCTCTACACAAAACAGCCACAGTTGAAAGGTTTAAAAATATTTCATAATAAATAATAAAAACGCAAGACAATACTCATTAATTCAACACAGTGATATTAGAGTTCAGAAATCACAGGAAACTTTAAAACAACATTGTAGGATAGTCTGATAGAATATAGAAAACAGCTAGACTAATCTGGCTATATTCCTGTTTATCTCTAAGAGAAATACTAAGATCTAGATATCTTACTTACGGAGCTAGGCACAGTGCTGGAGAGTTGTTGCCAGATTCAGAACAAAATAAAAAATGCCAAATCTTTCTCTCTGAGAAAGTCTTAAATTAATAATGCACATTACTGCTGAGTCATTTCAGATTACATCATTCTTGACACTTTTGCTTAAGTTTCTTAGGCTCACAGAACTTAAAATGTAACATTTCTTTGTAATCTGCACCTGCCAGGATGCCACAATAAAAGACACTTTACATGTGAAACCTAGTAATTATCTCTGTCTTAGGACAATAGAATGAATTTCCTGGTCCAGACATCCTTTCTCCGACCTTGAGATCACATACAGTTGTAAATTCTTTACGTATCAGCTTTCTTCCAGTAGGGTGCACTGCGGTTGTTACTGTCTCTTTTGGCTTTTCCCAGTTGGGGGTCGGCAAAGTGGAACTCCGGTCGGCTAATGATTGGCAGTAGATGTTTACGTGCAGAGTTGCTGGCCCTGACGCACAACCTTCAACGAAGGTACGCCCATTCACACGTCTCCACACAGAAGACGCTCTAGCTGAGGGTGCACTGTGGTTACATTTTTGAAATTTAGCACATAACACAGTTTTCTTACATTTGTGAAACCAGCCTGTGGATCATATTAATAATTAAAATTACATAGAATTATTTATAAAATTCTATCTGGCTGGGCTGGCAGCCTTCACAATCCCTGTCATTTTTGTATATACGGGCATGGATTGAATACAAAGGAAACCCAATAACATAATTTGCTTAAGAAAATAAAAAAGGATGTGGATACTTAATCTGGGGGCTATTAATATACCAAGATTGGGGATAAACCAAGGGGTAAAGCAAAGAATTGAAAGTGTGATAAAAGAGCAGAGAACCTGAGAAATTTCTTGCAAGAAGGATGAATGGGAACATTTTGATAAGCACAATTCAAGGATATAAGAAAATTTTATGGAAGGATGTAAAGAAGGAGAATCTTCAGAGAAAGCATTTTGAAAGTGGGCACCCTTAGAATAGTGTTAAGATGTGACAAATCCAGAATGGGCCTCCATTCTTCTTTTTTTGTGTGTCAGAAAAAGTCTGGAATAAAAAAAACGTTTCCTACTCTGTTCTCGCTGTGTTGGCACAGATTTTACTCTGCCTTGTCTCTGAAGACTATACAAGATAGGATGTAAGAGGTTTATCTGGTTGGGAGGGGTGGTGAGATACTTCCAAAATTTGGAATACCTTTCCAGGTCATTTTGTAGCATTGTTGGATAATGGACAGCACCTTCTTGTCTGAAGTTATGAGCTGCCAAGCAGAAATGGAAAACATTAGTCTTTTTGACAGAGGAAGAGAGGGATGGATTAAGGGGATATGAGGTGGCAGAAAATAGGATGACTTGTCTGGAAAGGGAGGTTTCCAAGACTTAGAGAGTCTGTAGCAGGTTTATTCTGAAATCTCCTTATTGGCATTCATTTGTCCTTATGGGTGGATCTGGGATCTCTGTGAGAAAAAGAAGTGGGCTTAGCAGGGTAGTTCCTCTGATACCTGGGAACAGATGTAAGAAAAAAATTGTTAAAAATCTTGCATCATTTTCCCCTTTTCTTGTAAGGATTTAAATAAGATTGGGACCTCAGGACCAAATAACAGATCCCTGTTAAGAAAAAAAGCTTAGTCTTAATATCCTCATGAGGGACTAAAAATGAAGCAATACAAATTTTCTGATAGCCGATCCACTAGCAGCTGCTCTGAGTGAACTTTCCATTACATCATAGCTACACTTTATAGCCTTGCCACTAGCCTGAATCACCATGGAAACAGCCCGCTATTTGGTTTCAGCCACATCAAGGGATGGAATTTTTGTTCAATTCACTTAGAATGGACAACATATATAGTAATTTGTATTTGGTAACTCAAAGTTCAGAAAGCCCAGAGTGACAGAGGTATAAAACTTCTTTCCATATCTGTCATTAGCACTACTGTCTCTGAGGGTAGAGCTTTAGCAGCAGGTAAAAGTCTGGAAGGCTTGCCTGTGGGAATAGAAAATACAAAGGAGTCTGTCACAAAGCTTTCATGCAGGAATTATAAGTCTTCAGGAGCTTTATAGAACCTATTAGGCTTTTTAGGGGCTGAAGGCTGAGATTCAGGTGAAGTAGAAGGGAATGCAAATGCATCCCAGTCAGTTGAGAATATGAGGAAAAAGCATTAATCACTTCCATGGCAAATCTCAGTAAATTTGCCCTGTCTATAAAAGTAAAAACAGGTAAATGGATTTTTTTCTCACTCAGCACTTTCTCCCTTAAAAAGATCTGGTGGGTATGCACACTGGCCTAACATCCAAAATCCCTTCCCTGCCAAGTGAAGACAATTCTCCTGCTCTCCCCATGGACTAAGATAAAAATGGCTCTTCCTTGTCTGCTAAAGGCATCACAACAGCTGCAGAGGATGTGACTCTGACTTCCGGTCTTTGGTGGCTTGGAAGACTACAATAAGGGGTCCAAGGAAAGAAGAAAGATAGTTTAAGGAACAACTATTGGCCACAGCAGAGTCACCAAACTATGGCTGAGGCAAGCTAGGAGCTGGACTAACCTTTGAAGACTCCTTAAAAAGTTTTTTCTTTTTGTATGCTGTAGAAGGAAGAACCATGGAGACTGACTGTTGTTCCAACAGTAAGCTGGGAAAGGTCTGGATAGCGGGAGATGAAGCCCTCTTCAAACTTATCTCCATTCATCCTGTCTTTGTACCATACCTAGTACTCCTCTCTTATCCTGAAGTTCCTTTATCCTCACTAAGCAAGCCCTTTCGCATTCACTCTTCTCCCATCATTACCTTCTTTCACTCTGACTCATCCTGCTATGTATTTCTTACTTTACCCATTCAAAGCCATCGACTTCTTCCATCCTCTCTTCTCCTGTTTTTCCAATGGATTCCATCAGTATTGCCTTAATTTCCTGCTTGTATCGCATACATTTAAGCCATATTATCTGCAATCTCCAATGCCTATCATTATTCAGCAGTCTTAAGATTCAGAGCATTTAGAGGGAAATGAAAAAAGAAAGACGTTCACAGCAAGTAACAAGAAAGAAACTGATAAATGTCTATAAAGTAAAGATAATTCATACTAAAAAGGGCAGGGAATGATAACATTTTTCTGCCAGAAAACATTCAGTCTACAGAAAAGGTCAGTATTTTTTCAAAAGAGAAGGAAGAAAAAAGAGGCAAGGGGCAGATGAAAAAGAAGAAATCAAAACTGAACATGGAAGAATTGAAGAAAATTACTGTAAGAAAAAAAGATGAGAAAGACAGACATTGACAACATTTGCAAGCATACAATTCTCATCTAGCTAGCTTTGTACACCCAATTGTATGCCTGCAAATATAATACTCAATGAAAACAGTGGGATTAATAAAATTAATGGTGATGAAGATCATTCCCTTGTAATTATTGGTAGAGCAGATATTACTGAATTAGAATTTAAATTTCTTCATATCTGGTCAGAAAGCATTCTTGCAATTGGAGATTTAATTATTAAAGGAACCAATACTTTCATTTGCAGAGAAGATAATAAACATTGAATAGTGTTATGTTTGCAAGAAGCAAAAATACAGGATGTGAGACAAGCCTTAGAACACACCTTAATGTAATAAAGTGCAGATCTGTTTTTATTCACGTTGGTACAAATGATCTAATCCGCAAGGACATTGACTATTAGTAGGGAACTTATAGCTCTCTTAGATAGCATAGCTTGTACAGGTGTTAGGATATATTTCTCACAAATCACATATAGAAAGGGGAGCCAGGTCATCATGAATGAATAGATTTTTTTGGGTAAATAGCTACATGAAAAAAATGCCCCATTTTAAAATATAGAAATGTGAACAGCATTCGAGCCTAATTTTGGGCACACATGCATTCAGACAGGATGGTGTGCATTTGTCAAAATCAGGTAAGAGAATTTTTGCGCCAAATATTTGCAATATTTGACAAACATAAAGCAGGATTTTTGCCACGTCAAAAATGTTTACAGTTCACAGTTAGCAACCTGATGCTTCTCTGATGGTTGTCAATGCTAGGAGCATTAATAATAAAGTTTTTTTTTTTGGAAAATTTGCTATGGTCCCACAAGATTAAAGGTGTTATTGTTTATAGGTTTTCAGTTTGTGGTAGCATTTCACTCCAGACACACTTTACTGTGCTTTTATGTTGGGAGGACTGAGATTATTCATCTAGTGGCAGTAGTTGTTTACCTGGTCTGTTTGAGCTGGGAAGCACACAGAAGGGCTCTAAGTATCTTTTTGCACTTCTCTTATATACTATAACTGCACTTTAGTAGTTACAAAACAAATTGTATTGTCTGCTGCTGCTTTAAGTAGTTAATTGCATCGTATTATATTGTATCTGACAGTTGTAGATAGTTTGTGTGGTCTTGTTACACTTGGGGTCCAAATCAACTATTCTACATTAAGAAGGTGTTTTTCTGCACCCATGTGGCAGAAGTGTACTGATCTTGTACTGATCTAACCTGACTGAGTTGGGGATTGCTAGTGGAAGGTTTATTGTGTATTTTCCTGATTAGTAGTTAGCATAAAACTTGTTTCTCTTTGCTAATATTTAAGCCTCACATTTGCATGGTGTAACTCTTCACACAATGGAGGTCAGCAGTGCCCT
Source organism: Protopterus annectens (assembly GCF_019279795.1). Classification (NCBI taxonomy): domain Eukaryota; kingdom Metazoa; phylum Chordata; order Ceratodontiformes; family Protopteridae; genus Protopterus; species Protopterus annectens. The sequence continues at coordinate 568,794,168 of NC_056735.1, forward strand.
TATATAGAAGAATAAGCCTAGACGCTCAGTTTTTCCCTAAACCGCTGTCAGTGAAACCCTCCCAAGCTTTTCTGCTGCTCTAGGAGCAACTCAGTTGCACACTGAGCAGTGCTGCCTTATTGATCAACTTTAGACTACACAAAGTATAGGTTATCATGGACAGGCAGTTTCTCGTCATCTTTCTGGCCAGGCTGATAAGACATAGACATCCTGAGGCAATGTAGCAATTGTCTCATATATACTGACAACTATTTACTCCTGAAACAAACAAATACTTTATAAGGCAGATGTAGCTGTAATATGAAATCGGAGGCAATACCCTTACATAAGGATAAATTGAATGCTAAACATGTTGTCAGCACATAAACACTTCCCTGCTAAATAAGGACAACACATAAATCCACATATGTGAAGGTAATTACCAGTAACTTACCAAAAGATCAGAGGCCTCCCAAATGGAAACCACTTACACACAACAATGCAAAAAACAACCACAACACACAATAACATACACACCAGTGTCTCAACAAATAAGCCCATAAGGGGTAACACCACAAAACCTAATGCATTGGTCATAGGTGACTCCACTGTGAGACACATATATGTTCTCCTCACCAGGATGGATAAGAAGCAGGTTATGGTTAACTGCCTGTCAGGTGCCAGGATCTGTCAAGTCACTCACCCACAAGTACTGGTCTGATTCAGTCATAGTCCATGTGTGTGTGTGTGTGTGTGTGGGGGGGGGGGTGAATGACATGAGATGTACCTCACTGGACTATATGAAGAGATACATGACTGAGCTCTCTGATTGTGGTCACAGGCAGGTTTAAGCATAGCTTTAAGCAGCATTCTACCTTCTTCAAGCATGACACTACAATACAAACAAAAAAGGATTGACTTCTGGTGTCAGTCCAGGGGGATCCAATAGCTGTCAGCCTGGGAAGACATGGTTGACATGTTATGCTGCTTTGCCAGAGATGGTCTGCGCCTGTCTCCTCTAGGCTTTCAGATACTGGCAAAGGCATTAGCTACCCCATTGTGCCTTTTTTAGGCAGTGTCAAAATAACCAACCTTGCAATGTAACAAAATCTTCTCATGGCACTGCTTCTTAGTGCTAGGAGTCTAAACAAGGAACTGCACTCCCTGGAAGCACTCCTCCTCACTTTGGAAGATTTATTTAGTTATTTATTTATTTATTTGTTGCATTTGTTTACTGGGATAAGTCCACTGGGCCTAAAAGCGCCCATTTTCAGTGGAGGCCCGGGGAGAAAAGCTCCAACGAGATACAGAAAAAATATAAACATTAATTAGTACAGAAGCAGAAACAGTGTTACAGATAGTAAATATATTAACATATACAGAATATATACATAAAAAGAAGATGCTGATGTCTGTGCAGTCATCGAGACATGGTTCAAAGGCACAGAAAGCACCCCTGCCATGAGGGGCTACAATGTCTTTCATATGTTTAGACCACAAACTGAGTGTGAAAGAACCAAGGGAGGAGAGGTGTATCCATCTTCATTAAGGATAAGTACACCTCAAGACTGGTCAAAGAGTATGATTTTCTTGAGCAATTCCTTTTCTAATTAACTATAGGCAATGACCCACACCACATCATAGCTAGCTATAGATCCCCCACCACGAAACAGGAAAAGAATACCGCAAACGTGGGCTTACTGGAGTCACTTGCCATACAGCTCATACCTTACTCATGAGTGATTTTAATTATCCTACCATTGACTGAGAAACATACATGATCACAAACATGCTAGCTCAGAGGTTTTGGATTTTGTCAATGCAAATGCCCTGGAACAGCTTGTCAGCATAGCCATAAGAGGCTCAAATATCCTGGACACAGTACTCACTAACATGGGAGAGCATTGCACCCCCCCCCCCCCGTGTGATGTCCTCCCTGGTAAGATTGGACCATAAATCAGTCTCATTTGATATAATTATAAGAGCAGATACCCCATCAAGCTCAAAAATGCTTAAGAATTTTTCTAAGACAAATTACCTCCTACTAAGTGATGGTATAAGAAGTTTTAACGCCCCCTCGAACACAGATAACATGGACTCCTATGCAGCGGTGTACACCAATGCCCTGTAAAACCACTTAAGCAGTTGTATAGAATCAGCTGTACCTGACCAGACTAAAACCAGGTCTTGGCAAAAAATAAAAGCCAGCCTGGTGGACCCCTAATATAAACAGGCAATACAACAAGAGAAACTATTGTCCAAGAACAAGAGGAAACTGGTTCAGCAGAGGAAGAAACCCCTCTCTAGCTTAAACAAAAAAAATTAGAGATCTTGTCAAGTCCTCCAAAGGTAATTACAAAGCAAAAAATAGCCTTCCTAGCTAAGTATAATCACAAGACATTCTTTAACTACATACAAAATCTAAAAGGAATATCCAGCTATGCACTGAACTGGTTGTGGATGGCACCACCCATAATCAACCAGAGGTAATAGCCAACCTCATAGCTGGCAGCTTTGGAGAAAATTTGTCCCCCTGTCCCCTCCAGTCATCCCCCAAAGTATACCTGCCATCATTCCTCAGCCTGTTGTCTCAAGACAGCAGGTCATCTCTGTGCTCTCCAAGGGCAAAAACAAAGCATCAAATGGATGACACAACATCCCAGGTTGCCTTTTAAACAAATTAAAATATGATGCAACAGACCCACTTGAATCCCTGTTTAACCACAGCCTGAGAACTGACTATGTTACAGTGGAATGGAGGATAGCAACGGTAATCCCTCTGCACAAAGTGGTATTAGCAAGGACATAGGCAATCTTCAATCTCTAGACCCAACCCAGTTCAGATTCATTAACGGTAGATCATGACTGTTAAATATGGTTGACTTCTTTGAGAAAGTAACCAAGGCCCTGGACGAGGGAAAGACAGTGCATACCTTCTATCTTGACTTAGCCAAGGCACTTGACACAATCCCCCCACTCAGGTATTATAGAGAAACTCTCCCAGTTGGGAATTGAACCCTACATTACCAGATGGGTGGCCCACTGTCTCACTGACATGACACACATTATCAAAGTGGGTGCCCTCACCTCTACCAAAAGATCAGTCACCAGTGGCATACCACAGGGTTCTGTGCTGGACCACTTACTGTTCAGAATTTACTTCTCAGAATTCCAGGCAAAATTGGATTGTCAGTGGCTGACCAAGTTAGCTAACAATTGCAAATTGAGAGCAATCACTGAGTCTCCAATTATGTTAATATACTGCAGACAGCATTAACGCGGGCAAATGATTGGTGCCAAAACCACAAATTAAAGATAAATGCAAAAAATGCATTATTATTCCCTTTGGGAAAGCTGACATCCCTGCTAATTACAGTACAGACAGCACCCTATAAATGCAGACCCAGTGGTATGTGATCTGGGTACTAGGTTGATAGCAATATGAAATTTGACCACCACATATCTGCAGTAATAAGAAAATCCTTCTATGTGGCATATCTTATAAGTAAAGGCATTGGATCTAGATATAAGAATTTTACAATTGCATTATATTTGGCCCTTGTCAGACCAATAATTGAGTACAATGCTCCATTTTGCATGTACCTCACCAGACACCTACAGCAACTGGAGAGACCACAGAGTTTCTCACCAAGAAATTGCAGGGTACACAAAACAAGTCTTATGCAGAAAGACTGAAAGCTTCTCATTGTATTCTGTCTCCTACAGGTTGCTAAAGAGTGACCTGAGCCTGGCTTACAGGGCAGCTTCTGACCCAGCCCTGATGGAAATGCTACACATTCATAAAACAAACTGCAGGAGGGTCACTCACTCCAGAGACCTTAACCTAGCCTCTGACATGAGCAGGTCATGCTGGAGAGATAGACACATCTCCCAGAGTCTGCCACTTCTCTGGAACAAGCTTCTAGTTCACATTAAAAAGAGCCCCTCCCTAACCCTCTTCAAACACATCCTAGATCAATGAATGGGTGACCTCAAATTCATTCCTGGGGTGGTGCCCCTGTCCGTCCTGGACAGAAGAAGCCGGTATTAACTACCATAGGCGCTTACCTCTGTGAACTTCACTCACCTAACCACTGACAACTGAGGCAACTCTATGGTTAGGCTTGTAAGGGCTCTAGGGCCATTAGCCTAGTAACCTCCTATGAACATATTAAACATGGTTATAGAACAATGACTGGAAATCAGTTTTGTCAAGGTATAAATGTTTTTATTGTAACAGACATTCTAACAAAAAAATAATGTAGAGTTGTTATGATACGGATAAAAGATAGTGATGAGACTTGTGATTATTACATGTTCAATGATAACATCATTGGTATAAATTGTGTAACTGTGACAATAAAGACAACCCTGGCCTCTGGAACATTTTACAATTTATTGGAGTATATAGACCACCAAAGTCAAGTGCCAATGACCTAGAGAAATTCATACATTTCTTTCATGAAACACAGGAAGAAAGATTTATAGTGGCTGGGGACTTAAATTTAGCAGAAACAGATTGGAATAATATTGATTCAACAACATTAATATGGAAACTATTCACAATGTAAGTTCAGGAACAAAAGTTGCTTCAGTTTGTAAAAAATACCAGGGAATGGAAATACACATTGTATTCCTAAAGAAATTACTGTTGCTGCATGTCAAGTTTTACCACCATTGGTAGGCAGTGATCATGGGGTTTTAACGGTTACATTGTTGCTAGATAATTCTGCCAAACTGAAATCTAAACCAATGTGCAGAAGATTAATTACAGATTATATGGAAACAAAAGTCACTCCCCAGGATTCAATAAACTCTGTGTAGGCTCCACAGTGCAATTAATGCTGCACACTGTGTCTAAGCGAGGTTTCATGGCTGGCAACAGTGTTGAGGACCAGGAAACCATGTAAACGAATGCGGACAGCAATTCTGTTTAAAGCAGAGCACCTACGGTCCACGGAATTGCGCAGAATGCCACAATGATCCCCAAGGCTTCACAGATAGCTGTCAATCTGTTAATGCAATAAATCTGCACAAAGGCCAACATAATACAGGGGCAATTAACCAGAAATAGGGACATATTTGACATAGACATCACACAGAAATGTCATAGAATGAAATTCAAACATACCTCTCAACCTCTCAGAGCAAGAAATCTGGACAAAGCCATAAATAATGGGTGGCCAAAGGACCCAAAATAGTGACAGATTCTAATATTGCTCTTCCAAATTTAGAAAAGTGATAGACTAGGCTGTACTGTAGCATGAATTTTCTGAAGAGCATGAGGTTTGAAACTCAAATGTCTGTCATCAGTTTCTGACTTCATTCTGCAATGACATGCCAATGATTTGCCAGAAAACCAAAATGTTATGAGGAAAAGATAAAAAAAAATGAGAAAAAAATGGACATTCTACACAAACCAGGGCAGTTGAGAGGTATGAACTCAAATGTATGAAATGTTGACTCACATCAGTCCCGAGATCATCCCATTGAATTGGCTGAAAGCCACAAATTTGATAAGGAACACATTTGGGCATCCTAGTAATATCTGGACAGTTAAGAGGTATGAATGCAAAGTATATGGTCCAAATGCATTACAGGACAGTGTATCTACAGTGCGGACTACTGTGATCTACCATTGCTGGCATTCTGTACTGAAGCTGTGTAAATAATCTGTAATGGGGCATGGACTACCATGTAAAATATACACACAGGGGAAGTGTGTGTATTGAATAAGGACACACGGATGAATTATAGGAATGAACACAGGGAAAGAGGATAGGTGAAACAACTTAATGTACAGCAGAGGAGGGCATGTCAATGGCAGATTGTTGCAGCAGCAACACCAATCATATCTATATGGTATAGTAGGGACTGTACAGTGAAAATGTGTTTTATGTGACTGTCATACAAGAAAAGTTTTTTGGTACCAATTTTTAACAATAAGGGTGATGTGCAGAGCTGTAGTAACTACAGAGGGATTACATTGATCAGTCACAGCATGAAGTTATGGGAAAGAGTAGTGGAAGCTAGGTTAAGAAGCGAGGTGATGATTAGTGATCAGCAGTATGGCTTCAAGCCAGGAAAGAGCACTACACATGCGATGTTTGCTCTGAGAGTGTTGATGGAGAAGTACAGAGAAAGTCAGAAGGAGTTGAATTGTGTCTTTGTGGACTTAAAGAAAGCATATGACAGGGTGCCTAGAGAGGAGTTGTGGTATTGTATGAGGAAGTCGGGAGTGTCAGAGAAAATACAGTTTTGTACCTACCATAAATGTAGATGTTCGAGTGTTCACACTGCTGCAGTCATTACACTTGGGTTTATCCTGCCGTCAGGTGGTCCCGCAGTCAGCCAGAGTTCCAAAGTCTTGGTCCAGCATCGGTTGCTGTCGCTTCTTCCCTGACGTCAGTGCGCCAGGGGTATATAAGATGCATCCGACGACATTTTCTTCAGTTTTTCTTGCCCCAGATGTCAGGTGCCCCCAAGTGGGTAGGCAATATATATTGCTAATAAAACATATATATAAAATAAAAAACAATACCTTCAGTTACAAGCAAATACACCACAAAGGTTGTATAGGATAGAAAGGTATAGATAAGTCCAGCTAGGACAGAGGGGATGGAGGGAGGGTAACCTGGACTGCAGCAGTGTGAACACTCAAACATCTACATTTATGGTAGGTACAAAACTGTACTATGTTCGTGTTACACTGCTGCAGTCATTACACTTGGGTAGAATCCCAAAGCTGAGGTTGGGTGGCTGGTCTATAAAGAGTTAGGATCAGCTATGAGGCCATGCAGAACTGCAGTGGCAAATCCTGCTCTGGATTTAGAGTAAAGAGGCAAGTGGTAATGCTTGGTAAAGGTGTGCACTGAACACCAAGTTGCAGCCTCCAAAATTTCCTTGGTTGGCACTCCTCTGAGAAAGGCTGTTGAAGTGGCTGTTGCTCTGGTAGAATGTGGCCTAATGTTATTAGGGACAGATTTCCCATGCTGTGTGCAGCAGTAATGAATACAGTGTCCTATCCATTTGGAGATAGTCTGCTTTGAAATAGCCTTGCCCTGTGATCCTGCAGCATATGCTACAAACAGTTGCTCAGTTTTCCTGAAAGCTTTTGTTTTGTCCAAGTAGAAACGTAGCTGCCTGTGTATGTCCAAAGAGTGCAGAAGTTTCTTCCCTTTATTCTGGGGGTTTGGATAAAAAGTTGGCAAATGGATAGTTTGGTTAAGAGCCACACTAGATGCCACCTTTGGCATAAATGTAGGGTTTGTCCTTAAAGAAACCCTGTCCTGATGAAAAATTATAAAAGGTTCCACTGCTATTAATGCCTGTAGCTCTGAGACTCTTCGTGCTGAAGTTACTGCCAGGAGCAGAGCTGTTTTCCATGATAAAAATTTTAGATTGGCTGTATTGGCTGGCTCAAAAGGTGGCAGGGTCAGCTTTTCCAAAACAAAATTGAGGTCCCAAGTTGGTGTTGGTTCTCTCTGGAGCAGTCTTATGTTTTTAGCCCCTCTGAGGTACTGCTTTAGCAAGGTATGAGAGAATAAAGGAGGATCCGTGTTGTAATGTGCTGAAATGGCAGAGGCATGGATCTTAATTGATGAGAAGGATAGGCCTTTGTCCAGCATCTCAGTTAAGTATTGCAAAATCTGAGGAATGTTTGGGACAAGAGGGTCAAGGCTTTGAGCCTGGTTCCAGGCGCAGAATATCTTCCATTTTTCTGAGTAAGATTTCCTGGTGCTAGGCCTCCTGGCCTCCAAAATGACATCCATAACAGCTTTAGAGAGAAGTGTTGTCTGTTTGACTAATGAATCTGCCATGCAGCCAGGTTTAGGGTTTTGAGCTGACCGTGCAGGATCCGATTGTTTTGTTGAGTCAGGAGGTGTGGAAATTGAGGCAAAATCCATGGTGGGCCTTGAGCTAAGTTCTTTAAGACTGGGTACCAGTGCTGGCATGGCCAGTCTGGAGCAATCAGGATCATCTGTGGTTTTTCTTGTCTGGCTTTTAGGAGTACCTTCGAAAGGAGAGGCAGTGGTGGGAAGGCATAAACTTTTAGGCTTTTCCAGCTGAATGAGAGAGAGAGAATCCACTTTCCATGCTTGTGTGTGATAAGTCCTTGTGCAGAATTTTTGTAATTGGCAATTCAGTGGGGAGGCAAAAAGATCTATGTCTGGGCATCCCCATTTTTGCGTTACCATGTTGAAGATTTGTTTATTCAGTTTCCATTCGTGAGGGTCCATGATATTTCTGCTTAGATAGTCTGCCAGAGTATTTTTCTTTCCTGGCAGGAATTGTGCTTGCAGATGAACTTGATAAGTTAAGAGCTGTGTTCCACAAGGTCATGACTTGCCTGCATAGGGGGTAAGAATGAGTGCCCCCTTGCTTGTTTATGTACCACATTACTGTGGTGTTGTCTGTCTTTAATAATAAATGTCCTGGATGCAGAAGGTCCTTGAAAGCCGTTAGGGCATTTTGAACAGCCAACATCTCTTTTTGATTGGTGTGAAGATGCATTTGATCTGTGGTCCACTTGCCCTGAATACATTTTCCTGCCATGTGTGCTCCCCAGGCATAGTCCGAAGCATCTGTTGTTAGAGTCTGCCTGGCTGTGGGTAGAGTGAAAGGCTGACCCTTGTTGAGGTGACATGCCTGTGCCCACCATCGAAACTCCTGTTGTAGGCAGGGAATTATTGGTATTACTGCTTCTAAGCTGTGAGAGTGCTGAGTCCAAACACTTTTTAGGTACCATTGTAATTTCCTCATATGCAGTCTGGCATATGGAATTAGTAGTATGCAGGATGCCATGAATCCCAGGGCCTGCAGAATTTTTTCTTGCAGGGAGATGGGATTTTTTTGCCATTGGTTGAAAATATTGAATCAGTTGACCTTGTTTGTCTGGCGTGAGATAAGCCATCTGGGCCGTTGTATTTAAGCTGGCACCCAGGAATATTATCTGTTGTGAGGGTACTAGTTTTGACTTCTTTTCGTTTACTGTGTACCCTAGAGAAATTAGCAACCTTTTCACAAACACCAGATGCTTTAGAAGAATGTCCTTTGTCTCTGCTTGAATGATGCAGTCGTCCAGGTATGGATATATTTGAATTCCTTTTTGTCTGCAAAATGCAATTACTGGTGCCAGGCACTTTGTAAAGACCCTGGGCACAGTAGATAAGCCAAAGGGCAGTGCAGAGAATTGGTAGTGCATTGTACCAGCTTTGAATCTGAGGTATCTTCTGCAATTTTGTCTGATAGGGACATGCAGGTATGCCTCTTTGAGGTCCAGAGTAACAAGCCAAGCCTTCTTGCCCAGCATGGGAAGAAGCTGCTGTAGTGTCAACATTTTGAATTTCGGAACATCCAGGTAAGTATTTAGAGTTGAAAGGTCTAGTACGGGTCTCCAGGCTTTGTCCTTTCTGGGGACCAGGAAGAGTCTTGAGTAAAATCCTTGTCCTTGTTCCTGCTGTGGTACTTTTTGAATAGCTCTCATATCCGTGAGGGCTGATATTTGTCTTTGAGCCTCTGCCCATTGATTTTGTGGCAGGTTTGGCATTCCTTTTAGCCTTGGTAAAGTGTGAAAGTGGAACCTGTAACCTTGAGACACAATATTCAGAACCCATTTGTCTTGGGTGATTGTTTGCCAATTTTGATAAAAAAGTGCTAGTTTTCCCCCTAAGGGTGCTGCCAAAAGGGAAGTGCTTGGCATACAAAGGGGGAAGTCATTGGGACTGTTTCCTGTATGGTTGAGATTTGTCCTCACCTCCTTTTGGGGTTGAGGTACCCCACTGTCATTGTCTGTTAGAGCCTTGGGGTTGAGATCTGCCTCTTGGGCGTCTGTATCTGCCTCTCTGTGGCCTGTCTGACACTGGAAAGGACCAATTCTTTGTAGGCCAATTTCTGCTAAATTGAGGTGGCTGTACCTGTAAGAAATCTTTGACTGTTTGCATAGATTTAGCTTTATCCTCCATTTTCTTTAACACCTCTTCTGCCTTAACACCAAACAATGTATCATGCTGTAAAGGAACATCCAATAATTTTGCCTTAACATGATCAGGTAAAGTCTGTTCTTTTATCCAAGCATGTCTTCGAATCACAGAACCTGTAACTGCGGCTCTACAAGAGGCTTCTAAAGAATCAAAACCACATTGCAGAGTATGTTTTCCCATCTGTTCAACTGCATGCAATAAATCCTGCATTTCTTTATAGTCAGGAGCTTCTGAGCTTGTAAGCATTTTCTGTTTTAACTGAGCCATTAAATATTGTTGGTACTTAAGCATGTGAAACTGGCAATTTAAAGCCCTTACTGCTAAAGTTGCAGAAGTGTAAACTTTCTTCCCCCATCTATCCAATGCTGTAGAATCCCTGTCAGAGGGGACTGGATTTTTTGCAATGGAAGCCTTAACCCTTTTGCGACCCTGGGAAATGGTTTCTGGGTCAGCAGAAGGGTTTTTATAAAGAAACTTGTGAGAGTCAGGGACTCTATAGTACCCATCTGGTTTGGCTGGTGCTGGGGGCAAAGAATCAGGAGATAAGCTGGATTCAGAGAACACATCATCCACAATATCTAACACAGGTGGAATAGCAAGGGGCCTGTGCTGAGGCAATAAAAGGAAGTCCCTGAGCCTTTTCTTGGATTCTGAATAATCCTGACTTTCCCAATGGAAATGCTCCCTCATGGTATGTAATGTTTCCCCAAAAGAGTAATCCTCAGGAGGAGAGGCTGAAGGGATAGATTCTTCAGCATCAGAGTCCTCATAGGGGGGTAGAGAGTATCCCTGGTCTGAAGAGGAATCAGAGGAAATGGAAACCTGATCAGAGGAATCATAATCTGTATCCTGCCTAGGCCTTTTCTCAGGAGGGGGATGGGAACCCCTGATTAGAGTAATGAGGTCTTCAGCCATTTTGAGCATCTGTTTCTTAGGCATGGAGGACCATCCAGGAGAATGCTGTACTTGCTTCTTTGTCTTTAATGGTGTTTTTGTCTTGGCTGGTGCTTTAATGGTAAGTTTTGAAGGTCTGAAAACACCTCAGAAGCCGATGCCTGCTCAGCAGCTCCGGACCCATCTGAGGGATTAGTTTCCATAGGCCCAATACCTTGAGTTTCCAGAGGCCTAGTTGTCTCCACATGGGAGTCGGAGGCGGCCTGTGGCTCTGAGGTAGTGGGTGTTAGGGGCTGCGAAAGTGCCTCACTGAGAACCGGTGACTGGCCTAGAAGAGGTTTTGTCATCGGTTTTGGACCTCGGATGCCTGTCTTTATCCTTGTCCTTGCATTTTTTATGAATTGCAGTCGTCGGTTGTTCCAATGGCATTGTATAATTGAACCTTCAGCCAAAGTAGTGCAAAGCAAAATCAAAACATCGTTTTATAGTGCGTTTGTTAAATCTGGCACAAAACCAACAACTAGTGACGTCGTGATCAGGGCCTAGGCATGGAATACAGTAAGAGTGGAAGTCCTTATGAGGTATTTGCTTCCCACAAGAAATACAATTATTAACTTTTTCTGACATCAGTCTGAGGCAAGAAAAAAGTTTCCCCAATGGGGTACTTAGCTTTGTTGAAGACTTCAGATCTGAAATTCGACTTCAAAATCTCAGGAGTCGGCCGACCGGCACTTGCGAACTGCTTTTGCTTCGGGCACCGCGTGGGAAGAAAGACTGAAGAAAATGGTGTCAGATGCATCTTAAATACCCCTGGCGCACTGACATCAGGGAAGAAGTGACAGCAACTGACGCCAGACCAAGACTTTGGAACTCTGGCCGACTGCGGGACCGCCTGACGGCAGGTAACCCAAGTGTAGTGACTGCAGCAGTGTAACACGATGAACATCTATGTAAGAGTGGTACAGGATATGTACCAGGGTAGTGTGACAGCAGTGAGGTCTACGGTGGGAGTGATGGATGCATTTAAGGTGGAGGTGAGATTACATCAAGTATCAGCTCTGAGCCCTTTCTTATTTGCAATGGTGATGAACAGGTTGACAGACAAGTTCAGACAGGAGTCCCCGTGGACTATGATGTTTGCAGATGACATTGTGATCTGTAGTGAGAGTAGAGAACAGGTGGAGGAGACTCTGGAGAGGTGGAGATATGCTCTAGAGAGAAGAGGAATGAAGGTCAGCAGGACTAAGACAGAATATATGTGTGTGAATGAGAGGGAGGATAGAGGAATGGTGAGGATGCAGGTAGTAGAGGTGGTGAAGGTGGATGAGTTTAAATACTTGGTTTCAAGTTCAGAGTAATGGTGAGTGTGGAAGAGAGGTGAACAAGAGAGTACAGGCAGGATGGAGTGGGTGGAAAGAGTGTCAGGAGTGATTTGTGACAGAAAAGTACCAGTAAGAGTGAAAGGGAAGGTCTACAAGATGGTAGTTAGACCAGCTATGTTATATGGGTTGGAGACAGTGGTATTGACAAAAAGGCAGATGTCAGATCTTGACGTGGCAGAGTTATAGATGTTAAGATTTGCACTGGGTGCGACGAGGGTGGACAAGATTAGGAATAAGTATATTAGAGGGTCAGCCCAGGTTGGAAGGTTCGGAGACAAAGCCAGAGAGGCAAGATTACGTTGGTTTGGACATGTGCTGAGGAGGGATGCAGAGTATATTGGGTAAAAGATGCTAAGGATGAAGCTGCCAGGTAACATGAAAAGAGGAAGGCCTAAGATAAGGTTTATGGATGTGGTGAGAGAGGACATGCAGGTGGTTGGTGTGGCAGAGCAAGATGCAGAGGACAGGAAGAAAAACAGATGATCCACTGTGGTGACCCCTAACGGGTGCAGCTGAAAGAAGAAGATGCAAGGGGACAATAACAATGGGAAGGATGTCTTTGTGAGATAAGCATCCTTACATGAATAATGCAGATGACATTTATCAGAGATCTGACATACAATTGGGGTAGGCTGCATATTGTGGAGCTGTGCAAACTGATAGGCCAGAATATGTGTTCACTCTCAGCAGAGGTCTCCAACAAGGTGAGCACAGTTAAACACTCATGGAAAACATTACAAGAACCAACCACAATCATGGACAATATTAGAAGTAATCCCACGCCTCTGACATAACATATGTGAAGTAGACTGATATGAGATGTCTGTACACACATACTTGAACAATCGTTATGATACATCCACACACTGTGAGGGTAACCACGCACACTGCCCTGACACTAACATCTGTTGGAGGTGTTATGAGGGACACTGATATACCTGCATGTGACAGTATGGGCAATAAAGGCTAGTTAACTTGTGGCCATAGCATTTATATATGGCACAATTCACACTGTCACGAATGATATACATGCCATTAATGTTGTCAAACACCTATGTATGCAGTGTGTGCATAAGGTAAACAGGTAGCACACATGCAGCTAGTGTAACAACTTGACTGGTGTTCTGTGCCATCAGACAGTCATGTATATTCCACAGAGAGAATATCTAGGTATGTCCAATAAGCTGTGTGACAGCTCATTGTCACAAAGGTGGTACACTTCAGTTACACATCACTGGAAGATGTGTATGGAGGTATATGAAGGGTGCATTGCACACAGGTATTGGTGTGATGAAGGTTGGTAACTATGACGGTATTATGGTCTCAATGTGGATGCCCTTCACATACCCTGTAGTTATGTTACATTCAAGTGAGTGGTCAGCACCGTGACCACATGCCATCTACCTCAGGACATGGGTCACATGCTTACTGGTCTGATTATAGAATGAGATATCCACATTATACTTGGGTGGTGTGTTTGTTTCCTGACTTAAATCCCCCCATGTTTCTTGTCAATGCAGGTGTTATCATGGCTGTGGCAGCATTTTAATATGAGTTGATACTGTCTGTATTACACTAATATCACAGTTGAACTTAATGATTGCCCACAATCTGTAGTCCTTCAGGCAGCAGTAAAGGGCCTAGGCAGACAGTGCGGACCTGATCACTGGACCTGAGATATAGATCATGTCACACATTTCAACGTAGTGAGATGCTATATATGTGACACACTGGTCTACTCCTTTGGTGATATAGCTGTTTATGGCCATATATGACAGTGTTGACTGAACACCTCAGTGTGGATTTGTGTCAAATGCCTTGACCAGGTCAAGTTCCACAAGATGAAACTGTTGTCATCGTGCATGCCTTTGATGACCTCTTTGAGGATATCTATCAGATACAACAGAGATGATGTAGCATTAACAACTCACACAGGTCTGTTGCACATTGCAGGAATATTACTAGTGTACATGTAGAAGAGGTGCATGATGACATGTTGGTGTACCTCACAGTCAAGGAGAGTCAGGATATCTCCACAAATGCATGCATCAGGTGCTGTCACTCTAACTAAGATGGATGCATGTTGATGCACACCCTTCTATGGGAACATTGCCCGTGTGGAGGGTGTGTTCAGGTGTGTATTCAACCATATCAGGAAGGTATATTTGCTGAGTTACGCCATAGTTGATCTGTAATGCTGTCACAGCCCATTGATTCCTTGTGATAGGCCTGGATGAAAGTAAGACAGTGCATTCTGCATGTCGCTCGTTCTAGGTTGTGATTCAATACGAACAGGCAGGGTAGTTTGTTTATATGCTTTATTATATAGAAACACATCAGGATGGACAGCAGCAACATAAAATATAAACAAACTAGTTAACTGACAGACCATTACATATGTGCATGCTTACATCTCAACAGCTCTCTACAAATTGGCAGTCTGGCTCACACATGCTCAGTATTTATACACGTGTAACTAAGCAAGGCAAAAGGTACTAGTGGAAGAAAACGGCTCCTTTTTTTCTTTTTTTAGCAGCTTTATTAACAAAAGTAACGAACCAAGCAGCAACACGTAGTTTCAGCAAAACACTCCAAACACATCCCTCTGAAGAGACTATAGGTCTCATAGGGGGGTTTAATTCGTCTTTATGTACCTTAGGTATTCCGAATATGTTAGGAATCTTTGGTTTCTCTACATTTAAAAATCTAAATGTGCTTGGATCTATTAAACCTTCTAATAACAAATCATATAATTTTAAATAGACATTCCTATTGGCAATGTTTATTTCATTTATAGAAGATCTTACATATCTTTCTTCATTACCTAAGAGTTCCAACATTTTGGCCTCATACATCATTTTGTCCATAATTATTGTACCCCCTCCTTTATCCGGTCTCAATATTCTTAAGGTAGGGTCATTTGATAATTCCATCAGTAACTCATTTTCCTCTTTGGTTAAGTTATAGCCTATCCTATTGTCCGTCAAAACTTTCCTTAACCTCCTTTCGGTTACTACTTCAAAATTCTTTAGTTGCTGGTTTAAAGGGGGGTTATACACACTTCTTTTCCTTAAATTCCCATTTACTATACTCTCATTGCTATTTTCTTGAAACATTAATTCAAGATTTTTCTTTCTTGTAAATATTTTCAAATCAATTAACACTTTACTCAAATCAGCCTTCCTATTAGGTACAAATTTCATTCCTTTAGTGAATAGTTGGAAGTGGGTGGGTGTAATATCTACACCACTATAGTTATAAATGTTGTAATTCCCTAATTTCCATACTGCTCCCTCTCTAACCATTTTATTCTTACTCTGAGTTGTTTCCATACTATCACCTCCACATTTTACCATTCTCTGTATGACCTGTTCCTGTCCTGATACCTTTGGACCTGAGCCCCCCCCCCCCCTGAGTAGTTTTTTTGTATGTTCCTCTGATGGTAATTTTTAATTCTCCCGACCACGCAGCTCTGGGTAATCATTCTCCCTCCTACCTCCATCCCTTTCAACTCTTTCTACATATTCTTCTTCCTCTAAATTTTCCTGGTTGTGAACAATATTAAATTTTTGTGGAAAAAAATCCCTAGGTTTTGGGTAGTTTGTCTTTTCCTTATATTCCATGATGTCACTATCAAGCTTTTTACATTTCCTCTCGAAAATGTTGTTTATACTCTTCTCTATACTTCCCAATATATTTTGGTACTTAATCTGGTTTTCCTGCATTTCAAAGAGTAGGTCCTTAGTGATACGTTCATTCACTTCTTTTATTTTGTTATTTAAATCCTCCATAACTCTCATGTTTTCTTTAATAATTGCTTTAAGGATTTCAAACCCACACATATCGAAAATCTCTATTAATTCCACATGAAATTCGCTACCTACCCTGACTTTATTAGGGTAGCTTACATACCCTCAACCCTTAGGAACAATTTTCAAGCTTAGGCATTCGTTTAAATATGCATTTTCCATTTCCAAATTTTTAAATTTAAATAACATTTCATCAAATACTTTCAAGTTATTTTTAAAAGATGAAAAATCATCATTAGAAGGCCCTTTGTACACATTTTTAATTTTAAAATTGCATTTGTGATTAAAAACCTTATCAAAGTCCAATTTAGTTTGTTTAGCATACACTTCATTTTCTTCGTTGGAATTACCTGCAGTCCTGCTACCCGTCATGACATTACTGTAGCTTCTAGCTGCATTCCCAACGTTTTTACGTCTTACTGCTCTATTTTCACCACTGTCAATAGTGAGAAGCGGAAAGGCGTCTTCCTCCAAGCTCCTCGAAAAAATGTTTGGTACGCCAACTTCATCCTGCCGCACGCCTTGCCTCCGATCGATGTTTTGGCTCCCTTCACGTCTCTCCGGGCTGGGGAAAACACTCTTTCCTCTGTTCCTGTCTCTTTCCCTTCTTGGGAGAGCCTCCTGATTGTTCGGAACGCCACTCAGCGACGCCCCACCATTTCCTGCAAGCAGTTCTAACAATTGAGTCAGCTGGTTGGATATCTTATCCAGTCTATCAGAGCTTACTGTGTTGTCCAATCCGGTTACACCTTCCACATTCACCGAGCCTTCTTCCACCTCCATAACTAAACCAAAACCACGACAATGGAGCCTAGTACCTAGTATAAGGTTTATGGATGTGGTGAGAGAGGACATGCAGGTGGTTGGTGTGGCAGAGCAAGATGCAGAGGACAGGAAGAAAAACAGATGATCCACTGTGGTGACCCCTAACGGGTGCAGCTGAAAGAAGAAGATGCAAGGGGACAATAACAATGGGAAGGATGTCTTTGTGAGATAAGCATCCTTACATGAATAATGCAGATGACATTTATCAGAGATCTGACATACAATTGGGGTAGGCTGCATATTGTGGAGCTGTGCAAACTGATAGGCCTGAATATGTGTTCACTCTCAGCAGAGGTCTCCAACAAGGTGAGCACAGTTAAACACTCATGGAAAACATTACAAGAACCAACCACAATCATGGACAATATTAGAAGTAATCCCACGCCTCTGACATAACATATGTGAAGTAGACTGATATGAGATGTCTGTACACAAATACTTGAACAATCGTTATGATACATCCACACACTGTGAGGGTAACCACGCACACTGCCCTGACACTAACATCTGTTGGAGGTGTTATGAGGGACACTGATATACCTGCATGTGACAGTATGGGCAATAAAGGCTAGTTAACTTGTGGCCATAGCATTTATATATGGCACAATTCACACTGTCACGAATGATATACATGCCATTAATGTTGTCAAACACCTATGTATGCAGTGTGTGCATAAGGTAAACAGGTAGCACACATGCAGCTAGTGTAATAACTTGACTGGTGTTCTGTGCCATCAGACAGTCATGTATATTCCACAAAGAGAATATCTAGGTATGTCCAATAAGCTGTGTGACAGCTCATTGCCACAAAGGTGGTACACTTCAGTTACACATCACTGGAAGATGTGTATAGAGGTATATGAAGGGTGCATTGCACACAGGTATTGGTGTGATGAAAGTTGGTAACTATGATGGTATTATGGTCTCAATGTGGATGCCCTTCACATACCCTGTAGTTATGTTACATTCAAGTGAGTGGTCAGCACCGTGACCACATGCCATCTACCTCATGACATGGGTCACATGCTTACTGGTCTGATTATAGAATGAGATATCCACATTATACTTGGGTGGTGTGTTTGTTTCCTGACTTAAATCCCCCCATGTTTCTTGTCAATGCAGGTGTTATCATGGCTGTGGCAGCATTTTAATATGAGTTGATACTGTCTGTATTACACTAATATCACAGTTGGACTTAATGATTGCCCACAATCTGTAGTCCTTCAGGCAGCAGTAAAGGGCCTAGGCAGACAGTGCGGACCTGATCACTGGACCTGAGATATAGATCATGTCACACATTTCAACGTAGTGAGATGCTATATATGTGACACACTGGTCTACCCCTTTGGTGATATAGCTGTTTATGGCCATATATGACAGTGTTGACTGAAAACCTCAGTGTGGATTTGTGTCAAATGCCTTGACCAGGTCAAGTTCCACAAGATGAAACTGTTGTCATCGTGCATGCCTTTGATGACCTCTTTGAGGATATCTATCAGATACAACAGAGATGATGTAGCATTAACAACTCACACAGGTCTGTTGCACATTGCAGGAATATTACTAGTGTACATGTAGAAGAGGTGCATGATGACATGTTGGTGTACCTCACAGTCAAGGAGAGTCAGGATATCTCCACAAATGCATGCATCAGGTGCCTGTCACTCTAACTAAGATGGATGCATGTTGATGCACACCCTTCTATGGGAACATTGCCCATGTGGAGGGTGTGTTCAGGTGTGTATTCAACCATATCAGGAAGGTATATTTGCTGAGTCACTTCCATAGTTGATCTGTAATGCTGTCACAGCCCATTGATTCCTTGTGATAGGCCTGGATGAAAGTAAGACAGTGCATTCTGCATGTCGCTCGTTCTAGGTTGTGATTCAATACGAACAGGCAGGGTAGTTTGTTTATATGCTTTATTATATAGAAACACATCAGGATGGACAGCAGCAACATAAAATATAAACAAACTAGTTAACTGACAGACCATTACATATGTGCATGCTTACATCTCAACAGCTCTCTACAAATTGGCAGTCTGGCTCACACATGCTCAGTATTTATACACGTGTGCAAGTCCATGGAAAGCTTCTTAAAGGTATACATATATACTGCTCTGCATCCTCCCTCTTTAGTGAATTGCCCAGAATAAAATAACATCTGAAAAAGACATGCAATTACACAGACTCTAAGAAATAAATACAACGTTCAAGTCCAAGTTGCCATGTATCTGGAACATGGTCTAGAAGCATGACCTGATCTAGTGATATAGCAATTAGGACTGGGTTTAGCAACAGAGACAGTCATTGGTGAACAATCTGTTTCAGGAGTCTCGGGAATATTCTCAGGAACAGGGATATTTGCTGGAATGTCCTCTGGAACTGGAACACTAGATAACTCACTCAGATCTAGAGTCTTTTTCATAGGCAAGACGGTGCAATACAGGCTCTGACACCGGTGTTAATGTTTCTGATTCCACCTAAATTCTACTCCTTGTGATTCCACAATGTACAATCTCAGCTCTGGACTTACACATTTCACAACTGTAATCCGATCAAAACCTTTGGATGTCTGCATCCTTGCTATCTCTCCTTCTCGGAATGGATTGAGCAATTTGCTAGACTTATCATAATAGGACTTTTGGATCAAACACCTTTTCATAAGTTGAGCTCTCACTGTTTTGTTGTTCTTACCACAGGGAACCAAAAGACTGCTACTAATTGGTAGTGTGGTTCGGGTTGGTCTTGACAAAAGCCTTTGTGCAGGTGAACCAAGATATTTATCATGAGGAATATTTCTGAGATTCAGAAAAAACATGGCTATTGTCTCATTTCGACTTCTTCAATAACTGTTTCACACTTGAACTGCATGTTCTGCCATACCATTTGCCTGTGAGTACTCTGGACTACTTGTAACATGAATAAAGTCATACTCTTCAGCAAATCTCTTGAACTGCTGGCTTGTAAACTGTGTACCATTGTCAGAAATAACTTTGTGTGGACTACCATGCACTGCAAAATGACGCTTCAACTTAGTAATGGCAGTACTGGATGCTAGATTAGGAAGTAGGTCAATGTTGAACCAGTTTGAAGAAACGTCTACTAACACCATGTAATGTTGACCACTCCATTCAAAAATGTCTGTAGCTAAGGTCGACCAAGGTAGTTCAGGAATCTGGTTTAGCTGAAGTGTTTTTTCTGTCAATATGGCTTAGTACTATTACATACAGAACAAGATGAAAGTACTCTCTTGATATCCTTTGACACAGAAGGCTAAAATACTAGTCCTCTCACCCTTCTTTTGGTAGAATCAGTTCCTGGGTGGCCACTATGCAAAATGGTAATATACTCTTGTTATAAAGATTTTGGAACAATCACTTTTGGACTTTTCATGATGATACCGTTGTCTGACAAAATATCTCTAAGGAGAATAAGGTTGCACTTCTACTGGTAAACAAGATTGCTTTGAAGACCATCCTTAACTGATAAAATGGTTGAACTTCTGAAGTACTGGATCTGAGGGTGTGAGACTTCTAAGTTCATCAAAACGTGTGGAAGAAAAATTTCTCACTTCCATAACTTCAAAATGAAGTTTCTCATTTTCATGCTATTCAGTGGTATTTCTGAATGATCTGGATAATGTATCAGCAAGATAAGGAAGTTTCCTTTTGTGTAGACAAGATTGAAATTATACTTTTGCAATTTCAACATGTGTTGCAATCTGTCAGGAGCTGTATGCATAGGGTTTCTCAAAATAGTGACTAGAGGTTGGTGATCTGTTTTGATTTGAATTGGCGGCCATAAATATAATCATGGAACTCTGAACATGCAAACACAATTGCCAAGAGATCTTTCTCAATCTGCGCATACTGTATCTCTGTTTGGGTTAGAGTTCTGGACGCATAGGCTACTGGTCTATCCTCTTGAAGCATAACTGCACCAAGACCAAACACTGAAGCAGCACAAGAAAGAGTTGCTGGTTTATGAACAATGTAGTATCTGAGAGTTGGTGGAATGGCGAGTTTCTGTTTCAAGATATCAAATGCTCTTTGGTCTTGTTCTGACCATGACCAGGATACATCTTTGCATGTCAACTCTCTGAGCAGTGCTGAAAGTTGGCTCAAGTCTGGAATGAACTTGCCTAGATACTTAGATCATGCCAAGAAAACGTTCTAAGGCTTGAACATTGTCTCGAGCTGGAATCTCAAGAATTGCTGTTTGCTTGGAAGGATCTAGTAAACAAATGACCAACATAAGTAACTTCTCGTAGCCTGAATTTGCACTTCTGAAGATTCAGCTTAAGATTCACTTGAAGTGCTCTTTCCAGAACTTTCCTGAGGTTTCTGCCATGCTCTGCTTCACCATTACCTCTTACTAGAATATCATCTACTGTTATAGCACATAGATGAACAGAAACAAATTGTTCCATGGCATGCTGGAAGACTTCACTGGCAGAATTTAACCCAAATGGCAGTCTCAAAAATCTGTACCTGCCAAAAGGACTACTGAAAGTGGTTAGCAATGAGGATTTTCAGTCAAGCAAAATTTGTCAGAATGAACTCTTTGCATCCAAAACAGAAAAAAAACAGTGGCATTTAGCATAACAGACTTCTTCAACTGTATGCATTGGATGATGAGGTCTTTTCAGTGCTTTGCTCAAATCTCTTGGATCAATACATATTCTGATATCATCTGAGCTTTTCTTATGAGGTACCACCATGGAAGATACCCATTCAGTCAGTTCATCAACTGGACAAATCACACCTTGCTGTGTCATTCTGTTAAGCTCTGCCTTAACTCTGTTTTGCATAGCTACTGAAACTTTCCAGGCTGGTTTGACAACTGTGCTGACTTCAGGGTCTAACTTCATGGAGTACACAGCTGGGAGTTTGCCTAGTTTGTCTTTGAAAAGATCAGCATAGGTGGAGAAAACAGAAAATTAGAATAGTGGTCTTTTAAGCATACAAGGTGGACTTCCTTGCTAAATGAAAGTAGTCCCATTTTCAAACTATCTCTAAGGCCTAATAATGACTGTATGTGCCTTTTGACTACATAAAATTGCAAGTTATAGCTATTCACAGCAGTGTAATGTGAAAGCACTACTGAAACTTCAGTCTGAATTTCTTCACTTCCACAAGCAACAACCTTCGCACACTTTGCCAATTCAAGCTTTTCACCAGCACATACTGTAACAAATGTTTCTGCTGACATAACATTGCACTTTGAAGCTGTGTCATCTTTGAGCTCTATGGATCTTCCATTTATCTGAACAGTACAAAATACTTCATTCTTTGCCTATAAATCTACTGCATTGACTGTTTCATTAAGCACAAGAACACCATCAGCATAAAATGTAGGGTCACACCTTTCTAACTGATCAACTTGTCTCCTTGAATGTTCTCTTTTAATAAAAGAATGAGCCTCTCTTGATTTACAAAATCTTTGGAAATGATTCCACTTTTTACATCTGTGGCATTGCTGACCAAAAGCTAAGCACTTTTCCCTTTTAGACACATGATCGCCACCACAATTCCAAGAGTTGACTATGTGGTTAGGTGAGGGAACACGCTTTGAGTTTGCTGACTCAACCTTTCTGCTTCACTGAGACTGTGCGCACTCTGGAATTTGTTAGAAAGCTATGGGGTTTCCCAAGGACTGTTGCACAGCTCCCATTTGCTTCCATGTGCGTTGGCCTATTTCTTTTAACCACATGGTACATACTATTAACATCAGCACTAGAAGATACTGGAAGCTGGTTCATATTAGCTTGTTGAACACTCAAAAGAGTGAATGCTCTTTGATCGACAGCTAATAGTAAAACCACAAAAAGTCGAATGGCCAGAAAAGCAATTTTTTTCCCCAGGGAAATAAATCGCTGTTCCCAAAAAAAAAAAAAATAAAAAATCCACAAATAAAATAAAGTTGGGGGCTTCACCCCCCCACACCCCCAAATGTGGGGGGCTGTGCCCACCACACAACCCCTACTTAAATATACCAACTCTGAGATTGCAGCACAATGGAGGAAACTGCATAGTCCTGACAATGGCCCAGAGATTTTTTTCCCCTGGGGAAAAAAATCGCTGTTGTGGTCATTCGACTTTTGTGGTTTCATCTATTAGCTGTCGATCAAAGAGCAGTCATTCTTTTGAGTGTTTGACAAGCTAATAGGAACTCACTGGAAGCATGCATTTCTCATTTGTAAGCATATTTGTGTGCTTTTCTGTTAGCTCATATATTTGACAAATCTCAGTGGCCTTATTCAAAGTTAAATCACTGCCTCAAAGCAAAATCTCTCTCACAGCATCATCCTTAATACCACACATAAGTCTATCTTTTATCAACTCATTTTATTTATATTTATTTTATTTAACATTTGTTGACCAGGCTAGTCTAGCTGGATATATGTCCATTTTCAGTAGAGGCCCTGGGAGAAAAGCTCCACAAAGAACAGACAAAATTCAAAATCAAATTACAGTTACAAAGCATTAAACTTCAGTTATAGATACATTAAAGTTTAGTTAAGATAAAATACAGATAAAATGCACCACGTCCCCTATTTTCAAGTTTGAGGTTTTTTTCTTCATCCAAATCTGCATGTTTTAGCTTTGTTTCTCAAGTCAGTTATATACGCTGGGAAAGATTTCCCAGGCTTTTAATCCCTTGTGTAAAATAAGTGCCTTTCCATCATAATATTCATTTGGTGATTACACATTTCTCTAAATTTACATTTCAAGCACTCAGGGTCTTCCCTTGATTCAGCCAGTACCATTATATGATGTTTTTCCCCTCCCCTGCAAACACAGAAGGTGCATATACAAATGAACGCTCTCTTTCTATGGCTTCTGAACCAGCTAAATTAAACACAATAGATGCCTTTGTACATGCAGCTTTCTCAGAAAATGCAGTTTGTATGAAAATAACCTACTCTTGCTCAAACACTCTCCAATTCTCTGCAATATTATCAAATAAAAGTGGACTAGGTTTCCGAAATCCTTCAGCCATGACAACAAAATATGCTTAAACACACTGCAAATATGGCCCTTGTAATTGTATACGAACATGCACACACATCATGTACTTGTAATAACATTCAAATGCACAATCAACTCTTTGAAATACTGTACTTTGCAAAATATGCTTTGAAATGGCTGTATTTTGCAAAATAACTGCACTGTAATACTGCACAAACTTGCGAACACTTGGTATACTTTTATATTTTGAATAGCTTTAATTAATGTGAAAAAGTAGCACATAGCAAAGAAATGCGGTCACTATCCTTACTTTATGCATTTTATGTGATTCAGACATTGTTTCAAACATTGTCGTAACACTTTTGAATATTTTTATCAATATGTCTCAGTTTCAGACATTTCATTTAACTAGAAATTCATTTTGAGCATTCTGACTGCTTTGTTTTATATTCTTTGAGTAAGAAATCATTTAAGCTAGTTTTAGTACCTGGAATTCATTTCTGACCTGTTTTGCAAGTTGTACATGCAGTAGAAATGATCCATTCCTCCAACATTAACTGAGTGCCTCTTGGTCTTGATTCTGGATCCCACTTCTGACACCATGTACCTCGTCCTATGTTATGATTCAAGGCGAACAGGCGGTGTAGTTCGTTTATGTGCTGTATTATATAGAAACACATCAGGATGGATAACACAACATAAAATATAAACAAACTGATTAACTGACAGACCATTACATACATGCATGTTTACATCTCAACAGCTCTCTACAATATGGCAGTCTACCTCGCACGTGCTCAGTATTTATCATTATGCAACCCCATGGAAAGCTTCTTAAAGATATGCACACATACTGATGGCCTATCTTGATCTGGTCTAGGGTTTTGACACAATCCCCCATGCAGATATCACTGAGAAACCGTCTTTGCTGGGGATTAACCTTTACATCAGTGGATGGGTAACCAATTGGCTCACCAACAGAACACATACTGTGAAAGTTGGTGAATCAACCTGTACCAGTAGAGCTCTCACCATTGGCAAACCCCAGGGATCTGTGCTTGGCCCTTTACTGTTTGGACTCTATTTCTCAACAGTTCAGGCTAAAGTAAATGTACTTTGGCTTACCAAATCTGCTGTTCTTGCATATTCAGTGCAATAATTGAGTCCACCAATGATGATAACAGCACAGGAAGAGCTAACACAGACAACTGAATGTGACAAAGGCACATGATCTATAAATAAATGCAGAAATGTGTCTTTCATTATGTTGTCCATCTAAAAACTGGAATTTCAAGTTAATCACAGCAGTGACAACAGTCTTGTTATGCTGAAACTCAGTGATGCCAGCAATGGGAACACATGCATATAGCTATCTGAACTTCAACCAACTGTCCACACTGGTAGCCTGCGTTGCACATATAATATGTCACACCATCATATTAAGATCTTAGGATTGTATGCACTGTACTTGAACCTCATCATTACACTTTGTTTGTATCTTTCGGCTTTTCCTGGTTAGGGGTCGCCACAGTGGATCTCCGGTCCGCTAATGATTGGCAGTAGATTTTTACGTACTGGCTTGCTGGGCCTAACGCACTACCTTCAACGAAGGAACGCCCATTCACGCATGTCGCCACACAGAAGACGCTCTGAGAATCGAACGGGCAACGTCTAACTGTGAGGTGACAATGCTACCACAGTTAATAGAGTATAATGCTCTCTTTTGCATGCACCTCACCAGACACATGCAGCAGCACAGACCACAGGGCTTTCTCAGCAAGATAACACAGGGCCTACAAACCATGACATGATGTATGTGGCTAGAGTAAAAGCCATATCACTGTAATCTGTCTTGTATAGGATGAGGTGACTTCTGCCTGGCCTCCAAGCTAGTGTCTGACCCTGCCCTAGTGAGAGTATTGCACATCCAAAAATCTGATATAGCTGAGAAGAATATAACCGTGCCCCACATGCAGGTGTAAAATGCTTTCTGTAATGTCAACCAAGAGCGCTCTCTCTCTCTCACACACACATACATGGCTGACTGCACTGAGAATAGAACGCCAACCTATTTAAGTACACAGGCTACAGAACTCAGCACTTTACAAAAGCGAGACAGCACAAGTCTGACGAAGTGTCTCAGATGAGACTGTATAGCTGATGACATCAGCAGTGTCTTTTGAGAAGAATATAACATTGTCCCACATGCTGGTGCAAAATGCTCTCTAATGTACCTAAGTACACAGGATACAGAACTCAGTACTTTACGCAAGAGCCATGGCACGCCTGATTTGGAATGTCTCAGACAACACTTTACAGCTGATGATAGCAGTTTTTGTTGAGGAGAATATAACAGTATCACACATACTAGTATAAAATGCTCTCTGTAATGTCAAACAGCAGCACACTCACGCACATACACCCACACACCCAATTGACTGCAGTCAGAATAGAACCCTTACCTAAGTACACAGCCTACAGAACTCAGTACTTTATGCAAGATCCATGGCACAAGTCTGACTTTTACAACAGTGCAGGTGAACTAGTAGTAGATGGCATCAGCAGGCCATGTGGGAGACAGGATGTTGGGTGATCTGCATGAAATGGATGTGTAGGCATCTGCATGAATCAAAATACTGCCATTCCATGGCATTGGAGCAGCAACTGTAGGATACACACTTCTGCTCTTCTGTCTAGACACACATACACACACCCAGTTAACTGCAGTGAGACTAGAACCCCTACCTAAATAAACAAACTACAGAGTACAATATTTTATGAAAGTGCCATTGCACAAGTCTGGCTTTTACAAGAGTACAAGCAAAACTTATAGTAGATGACATCAGCAGGCCATGTGGGAGACAAGATGTTGAGAGGCCTGCACAGGTTTATAACTTCCTAGGTTCACAGGAGAGTAATACCCTAGTGGCCCTAGGGTGTTTA
Source organism: Protopterus annectens (assembly GCF_019279795.1). NCBI lineage: Eukaryota > Metazoa > Chordata > Ceratodontiformes > Protopteridae > Protopterus > Protopterus annectens. Next base: position 568,820,959 of record NC_056735.1, read on the forward strand.
GAACCCTACCTGTGTAAAACACAAGTACCCTTATTGAGCATAGTTACATGGTTGTTAGCAGAGTGATTTTGTGAGCAGCACCAACTGGCCCTGTCCATGAGGGACATGGGTGCCACTCCAGAGGTGACTTTACAATCATCTAACCAGTAGCCAAGGTTGTGTGTGAACAGGGTCATTGAGCAGCACTGCTTCACACACAGTGGGAGCCTATTACAGAGGATTGTGAATCGCTGAGCAATATATTTGTCTCCTCAGCATGTTCTGTTTATGTCACAGGCTAGATTAAGAACCCTTGCACAAGTTATTCTTGTTCCATTTGGTTTGCAGATGTCCAGCATTTCTAGTAAGTCATGGTCTGAGACTACACTGTAGGCTAGGCATAGGTCACTTCTCAGCAGCCTGCATGATACGGAGTAAAGTAATAATGCTTTCCGTCTTTCCATGTATGAAATGTTTGGAGGCCCTGGATTCTCCCAGGCATAAACCTGTGTTTTCTCCCATTGCTGCAGGTGTCTGGGAAGCACAGACAGAAGGGAGCATTGTGCACAATTAGTGGTCTGATAAGGGTAGAGTACATCAGAGGTATGACCACCCTGGTCTTGGATATGATGTCCATATGTATGAGGTGCTCAATGCAGAATGTGTGTGCACCACTATAGACACAATGATGAAAGTGTAGATTGCTATCAACATGTATACCATAATTAGCAGGGGTAATTCATTGCCAAATGGGACAATGATGCACTGTTTGCTTTAAGGTTTAGTCTGTGAGTTTGCACCAATCATTTGTGTGTCAGCCCCTTCTGTCATATGTTACCATCATTGGGTGACTTTATATGAGTGTGTCCAGTTAACAGTCATCTATAATCTTGGTAATCCACAGGCTATCTACTGTTAACTGCACTTCAGTGAAGTAGTTTGCAAACAGTTAAGGGCCCAGAAGAGATGCTTGTGGTATTCTAATGGTAAGTGGCTAGTGGTGGAAGTGCAGTCCCCAACTCTGAGTGTGTATGTTGTCGGTGAGCCATTTGGCTATCCATCTACTACTGTATGGCTTAATTCCCACATGGAAGATCTTTACTATGAGACATGAATGTGGGGTAGTGTCAAAGGCTTTGGATAACTCCACATAGGTGGTATGTCCTGTTATCCCTCATTCAGATCTTTTGGGTCAGTATCAAAGAAGTCTACATGGTTCAATAAGCAAGTTCTATCCTTGTCAAAAGAAAATGGGTCGGGTCAAGTGTGTGGAAGGTCAGCTATGTTCCTGTGAATAAGGGGTCCATGCTGATTCCTTCCCTAGTCTTGCAGATAAGAGTTTTTAGGCATATTGGTCAATAGTTGTACGTCTACATGCTACCAGACTGATGTGCATTGCACGTCACACATTTCATTTTACATTTTGTAGTGTAGGTGATATATGTGTGGAAAAAGTACCGAGACACTAGGGTTGCAATGCTTGGGGGTGGCAACACATGGATGTATTTTAAATATGTGACATATTTTTAGAGAGGGCCCTCAGTTTTGTAATGTTTCCACATGTAATTTCATGCCATAGACAGGAATTGTACAGTAAACAGCAGTAACACAGAATAGTATGTACATTTCCATAGCACAGAAAGCAGTGGGTTTGCAAGACAGTTGGTAAAGTGTATACACATGTGAGATACACGTTTGCCTGTAGCTATGCAGTACACAAATGCCAGCCGCATTGCTAAAGTCTGACATTACTGAGTCTATGAAAAACACCTGCTGCTTAACCGACTCTGTGGTAGCACGTGTCAGTGCACTGATACATTCCTTTTTGGGGCCAGATGGTACTGGGTTCAAACCCAGGTGTATCTAATACTTTTACATACTTTAAATTACAGAGTAATAATGCAATGACATGAATTCTTCATAGCACGTGTTGCTGTGTGTTGGCATAGTGCAGCAATGTTAAGCGGCACTGCATGGAAGTAACTGCAGCAGTTTGCCGCAGCTCACTGTTGTTGCGTACTGTTGTACGGTGTGCACCTTCTCACAAACATGCAGCCCAAAATGTGAAGGCATCCATTGCTTTTCTAGCAACTTATGTGCATTATGTGTGATTCTATTTTTTGATCAGATTAAGTGGTGAAATGGGGTAGATAGGAAAGTGGGGAAATGGGGAAGCAGGACAGGAATGTGTAGGAGGGAGGTAGGAAAGAATCATAGCTATCCATTTCTTTACCAGTGTAAACTGAACATATATGCAAAATATCAACTGAATTTGGAGTTTCACCTCCAGAGAGAGGGGTGACCACAATGCAATCATGTCATATAGTCAATTGGACTGAATCAAGTGTGTCAAGATGACATGTATGTGAAATGGAGAACATTTTTTTTTCTGGGACAATTGACCATTTAATTTTTATTTCAGGGAGAGAAAAATATAGGGGAAGGGACGTAGGTATGTCTGCATCAGGTAAGTTGGGTAAGTGAGGAAGCAACTGCAGACAGACAAGACAAGAGACAGGGACAATGATGGACACAAAAGGTTGGGGGACGCCATGAATGGGGTGAGTGTGGGGACATCCTGACCCCACGGTCATCAAGCTGGGATGCAATGAGAATAGAGCCCTTTCCCACTAGACTGTCATCACTGTGACCTTCAGTCCATTGGCTGGAGTGATCTCCCCCACCTCCTCCTAGTACAATGCAAAATGAAGGACAGCAGCCTCTCCAGCCAGCATAGGCATGCATCAATGGTGTGGCACACCATCCCTGGTACCTTGGTATGGGTGACGAAATCACCACTGCTCCCAGAGAATACCTCTGAGGGTGCAGGTAGTGCAGAGGCAGTGCTGCCAGGTTGGCTAGCAGATGTGCTGGGAATCAGTGCTGCAGTTAGTGGAGTGGGGGCAGGCTGAACCAATGAGGCTGGCCTATCTCACTGTGCTGTGAAACATTTAGTGATGTGGTACACATGGATGACATGGACACATTTTGATGACACAAAAAAAAAATAAAATAAAAGTAATATTAAAAATATAAAATAAAATAAAAACAAAAAATAAAAATATATAAACAAAATAAAATATAAATAAAAATATTCATAAAATAAAATGTTTTTTAAATAAAACACAATAAAAAAGAGAGATAAGGGTTTGAGTGAAAGAAAAAAGAGATAAGATCAGTACCTTCATATGTGACATACAATGCATCAATACAATTATACAACTCTGTTATCTTAACTTTTACATTTAAGTCTACCACCTCCTAACAGATGCATATTATACTACAGATTGCAGCAAGTAATCCTTGAAATGTGAAGCAACATATGTATGTTCCAATTGTACAGATATTAGTTTACAGCAGTGCATCTGTGCCACTGGTATAGAGATTTTAATTTAATGTAAATATTATTGAAGAAATAACAGTACTGTATAGCTGTGAAGTGTGGCATTTGAAACCACAACCACTGACTAAAGACTAATACTGGACTATTACAACTGGTTTGTGCTACAGACTAATGCATGCATACTTGCTTTTGCAGCTGGGATATGCATGCTCAATTTGATACTCTAAAATACCAAAACAGCTATCTTTAACTTTTAATGCTACAATAACAGTAATCTGCTGCATACATACCACTTGTTTCCCTCGGTTTCACCAATCTAGCTCCATGGGGCTCAGACATTGCACTCCCGATCACTGCCAGCTGGGGAAAAAAACAGAACAGAGGACCATTATGCTTGCCAGTCTTGTCTACATTCAGCTTTGTAAGTCTAAGTAGTACTGTCTTGAGTTGATACTTACACAGATGTGGGATTGCCCTCAGTCCTAAATTCCTTAATCTATTGGTCAAGAATAACCCTCTTCCTCCTCTGTAGTCATTAAAATGATGAATACATTGCTCTCCTGTGTGCTGGCTACCAGTGGCACTGGATACAGTCTGGGATAAACTATCCAATGCCTCAGACTTGTACTGGGAGCCAGAATAGCCCCCCCCCTGCAGAAGCTTGTGTTGCTTTACTAGGAGTCCAATGAATATCCTGGATTCCTAGACACCTCCACCTCTTTGCCTTAAACCTGGCATCTTCCCCACTACCATATGACATGTCTATCTACCATCAGATCTACAGCAATGGAGACTGATGCTTTCCCACCAGTTCCAGTTATCACATTTACTGGAATACGTACAACTGTGCTATGTGTTTGCTCGATTGTAAGCTGAGAGCAGGAGTTCCAAACATTGAGGAATGAGAAAATTTGATTTTTACACTGTGGGACTCAAACCTAGGCATAAGGGATAAAACATTTCCTTCCGCAGTGTTAATTTTCTTAGACATAGACATCATACATTTATGCAGGTGACAGTATGTGCTGTTACATATGTATGTGTGTGACTTGATAAGGTTAGCTGATATATAGGCACTTGTTTATGTGTCTTAGGTAAATGTGAAGGCCATGTAAGTCCAGATAGCAGAATTATACTTACAGTATACTCTCAGTCATACATCTGATAATACGTAAATAAAAAAACAATAATAGTGCATCATCCCTCATGCTATAATTAATGCTCCATTATCTGAAGTGTTAGAACTGACAGTGAATATAATGGGAAGTGGAACAACAGTAAAAGTGTATGGAATATCCTGTATTAGAACCCAGGACTTTGTGTATGGTGGTCCTACACTTACACCTGTTACCACAAGACAGTTCAAACAACATTTGTCCATGTTTCAGTTCATTGCTGTAAACGGCAATGTCAAAACAGAAAAAAAAAAAGTTGCACAACATGTACTAAAAGACTGGATCATCTGTACTCCAGCCCTACGCTTACACTTGCTGCTAAAGGACTAGTTACATGACATTCTCTAACTTACTAATCGTTCTTAAGGTCTCTTGTGTTAACTGCTGCACGACACCACTTAGTGGGTTTACTTGGTGCCTAACAGTATTAATTGAATGTATCCGGTTTCAGTTATTGGCTGTTTGAATCCTGTCTGCAGGTGTTTGATGGCTGCAGCTGCTGACAAACCTTGCTAATTGCCGTGCAGCGCCACTAAGGTCAGTTGAGCAATGAAACACAAACATTGCAACGATGTATTGTGTTTGACCTTTAACCTTTTACAGATGCCCTATTTTCAGCTGTTCTGCGTGTGTTCTGGCTGCTTCCTGGGTTGGTCACTAGTCCACTTTTCTAACCGCACAGCTTCATACAAAAGAGATAAGCACAGACAAACCTGACATTCATGTTCTCCATTTCACGTGGTCGTGCTAAGCCATGCACCATGCAAACACTGCCCCCCAAAAAAGAAAAAAGGGAAAGGAAAAGCCATCTATGATATACACACTACAAAATGTTAGTGCACATGAGATATTTCCACATAGATCTGGATTTGAACTCTCACTGCAATGAGCCTTCAGAACACAGTAAAGGGGCCTTATCCCTCTTTACCACACAAACACCTTTGCAGCAAGGAACTGAAATCATTCTGCATACAGCCATCTGTAACATCATCTACAGTAATATGAAACCATATAAGTGTTATTTGTACAGTTATTATTTTTGGAATGTAGTGCACTAAGTGATCACACAACCAGTTATGAGAACTGCTTGCAAATATGCAGCTCTGTCTTACCTCTCTGTGATTGTTCCTCATTCTTTTCTTATGTAATTATCTGAGACATTCAGTCTGAAAGCCATTCTATATCATTATCCTTAAAATGTGTGAGGATATTAAATGGAAATAATATAACATGCCGTTGCCAACAAATGAAGGGGAGGTTAGATGTTAACGAACAGAACCTGTGAATTGAGTGCTGCTTGCTTACATTTCCAACCTTACCTTAACAATATTGCATCTAACACTTTGTAAATCTAACCTGACACACCCACTGGATGTAGGGCAGTCTGCATTGCTGTTGTATTTTCCTTCTCCCTATCAACAATAATTCACAACTGCAATCCATTAAAAAATATACACAGAGGGAGTGTCTGCACTATGTTTACATCTGCTACACAGAGCCAAGTATTTGGGATTCAGCAATTCTGAGTTCACACCTCATTTCAATCTTCATCGTACTGACACCCCTGAATCTGCACCATAAAAAGGCAACCATGTAGCTAGGGAAACTGAAGGTGAGGAAAGTTGTTTATGTGGAGAACACAGAAAAGAGGCTATTACTTTGGGATATATCTGCACAGAGGAATACTGAACTTGAGAAGGTATGTTTGCATTGTAAGCTATATGCTGAAATGTAATTAAGAAAAATCTGTTTAATAATTTATATATATATATATATATATATATATATATATATATATATATATATATATATAATTAACAAGGGCTTTACACTTATCTGTTTGCATTAGTTAGAAGTGCACTGATGTCATTGGCATGTTTGAAAGGGCATTTCACAGATGTACAGGATAGGTAATACCTTAACATGAAATGTTCTGTTAACTCTGTAGACATATTTCATGGACAGTTCATTTGATAGCACTTTTAGCATTTCAAAGATGGTTTGTTAGCAAAATGTGTCATTCTTTTAGGGGTGGGGGAGCAAAGTTGCATTTCTGTTATGGCAAAAACAAGGATATTTTGCTATTGTTACTCTTTTTTTGCATCCAGCCTGTTGTTCATATTTGAAATCTCTAGACTGTTTTATGTTTCTTCAGTGGGTAATACAGAAATGCTACCTTTTCTGTTTTATCTGAAAACAGTTATTTTGTAGTTAAGTAATACTTATGTGTCTTACTTGTGCGGTGGAGTAGTGCAACAGTTAGCATTGTTGCCTCACAGCAAGAGGCTCTCCAGTTCATTATTCAGCTGAGGTGTCATATGTGTGGAGTTTGCATGTCCTCCCTTAATTCAAAGGGATTCCTCCCATATTCCAAAGATATGCATCTGAAGCATTTCTCCCCAGGCCTCTGCTGAAAATAGGCTCTATCCCACTCGGACTTTCCCAGTAAACAAATATTAAATAAAATAAAAATAAATGATCCTTCAGTTGGCTTTTAGGACACAAAGGACTATGGTACCCAGGCTTTTCAATCTTCAAAAACCACCCTTCACTGACCCAGAGAATCCGGTCATTGTGGAAGCTATTTGACATGGTGCCTTCCTGCTTGAGAGAGGACGTGGAGATATGTCAAGCAGAATGCAAATTTGGCAGCAGATAGCTACAGACATTAATGCAATGGGTGGCCACAGCAGGACATATGATCAGGTGTGCTATAAGGCCACTGGCGTGATATCTACATGCAGGACAACAGCTGCAGTTGCCAGTGATCAGATGGGTACCGGGGGCCTGCTACACAGCTACCACTAAGAGCAAATAAAAAGTTCATGTCCACTGTCAGGAATCTGGACTGCTCCCAGGAAAGGACGGAACAGCATGTCCTTGACATTGGTGCTACTCTTTCAGGGACAGCATGTCTCAGGAGGAGCTACCAGGTAGGCTTTTGTATCTCAATTGTTAAATACTGTTGTATAATAAAATAATTGAAATCTATACGTTAGTTCTATTTCACAAAAATTATTTGGGGGGTGTGTTTGAATATTTCTACAGTTAATAACACATTCTGATTGATTACACATTGACTTAGGCTGGACGTGTCATCCAAGCTCTTGTTGAAAAGGGATAAAGTATTACTCCCTGTGTTACTGTTAATTGTGATATTGTCCTTACCTTTTGCTTAACTTCTTCCAGGACCGTCTGGCATACGGAGCATACCATCATCTGCACATGGTAAACTAAACATTTTTATGTCAGTACTGATGAGCAATTCAAGAAATATTTTCATGTGGGATGTTGATGTCAGTACTGTGTGTATTGCTGGGGTTCCTATGAGAATGAGGAAAACGTATTTTGTCAAATGCGTTTTCATCGACACAAAGAGCGAACAGGCAAAACAGCGAAGTGGCTGTTCAGCGATTTCTTTCCCTGGGAAAGAAGTCACTTGACCGCTTTGCTCCTTTGCCGTATTCTGCACTGTAGTGTGGTCTTACAGATTCCCTTATCCAGTATGTGCAAGAATTACTGACCTTAGGTTAGGGTACAGGTTAAGGTAAGTGCATATGTATGAAAACGTTTCCTTTTTTGTTTTTAGCGTTAGCTGTTCGGCTAAGTACATATGTGTTTTAAGCTGTTTATGTTTGTTTTGGGGGAGTAGAATATGAGTGTATAGGTTTGGAACTGTTTACGTAAATGTGCAACAGTTACTGACGTTAGGGTTAAGGTGCGGGTTAAGGTAAGTTCATATGTTTTAAAATGTTTATTTTTTTTTTGTGTGTTAGATGTATGGTTGAGTTACATGCGTGTGTGTTTTCAGCTGTTTACTTTTGTAGGGAGGTAGAATTAGGGTTAAGGTACGTGTGTATGTGTTTACTGGGGGTTTTTTTTGTTTGTTTTTTTTGTTTGGTTGGAACAGCGATTTTTTTCCCTAGGAAAGAAATCGCTGTTCTGAGGTGCTGACATTTTCAGCTTTTGCTGAAAAAGGGTCGATGAAACATAATTCGCTGTTTTAAGCGTTCGATGTTTCAATATAGACCCGTAGTGCTGTACTGTCTAATAGTGGCACCACTGCTATCGTTAGCATATATTGAACTATAATAGTGTAGGTATTAATTGTTCCTGTGTTTGTTGCTTATTATCACAACTGATCCTAACAGTGGAAGTGAGGGACTGCTACCACCCAATGTCAAAGTAACAGCAGACTCTGATGATGATGGTGGCCAAACCGAGGCACAGTTGGGGGGTGCAGAGTTTGAATCTGATAGTGAGGTGGACATACAGCCATCCCTGAAATTCCATCAGACACAGCCAGTAGGCCTATGCCTACCCATTCCAATGAGCCCTCAGATATTGGATAGCTGGAGGGCAAGACAATCGATCAGGGAAGTGTGGTTACGGCAGCTTCAGTGTCTGAAGACTCTGGCCATAGCTGAAGTGTGGGTGAGGTGTCACTCAGGAGGGTTTGTCAGGGGTGCTTGGAAGAAGCCTGCTGTCCATCCTCCACCTGATCCAGGTGTCTCTCCCCATACCACTCAATGGAAGTTTAGGCTTATAATTGAGGCACAGGCTTGTTCCCATAGGTCCTCCAGAGAAATACTTAGGATTGTAGCTGTGGCAAAGGACGACATGCATGACTGCCTCCATGCTGCTGATTCAATGGATCAGATGAAAGACTGGAACAGGCAGTGTCTGTGCTGGAACATCTGCTGGGAGGGGGATGGCATCCTCATGAGTGTACGTCAGCCATATCATCTGCTGTTAGCAGTGTCTGATCACAATTCCACGGGGCAGTACTTCCACTGCTCCATCAGTGGTTTAGCTGTCCAAACTCAGATGTGGCAGGCCATGGGGTCATAGTCTTGGTATCCTCATGAGGGGAGCTCATCCAGCAGACATCAGTCATGCTCAGCTAGCAGCAGTGCATCTGACTGTGGGTGTGGACATGCCAGTGCAACACCTGGCAGATCTAGTTCTTGTGGTCAGGTACAACGATGAATTGCCACCTCTACCACCACTGTTCCTCTCTCCAAACCCTAAACTGGCTTGAACTACCTAATCATCTCACTTATATACAGCTGACTTTCGCTCACAAACTCATTCTTAGGCCTTCTCTTTGTCCCTCCCTGTCTTCTGCCTTCAAAATGCACCTACCAAATAGAGTATTAAGGTCTAACAATCAAAACCTATTAGAAGTCCATCCTTCAACCTTGCCCGCCTCTGGAACTCACTTCCACCATCCATGTTACCACCTCTAACCCGATACAAGTTCAAAAACTCTCTCCATACACACCTGAGGTCCCAATGGGATTGCTCTTGCTCCCCTCCATAAATTATTATTATATCTCATTATCCTTACTTTTTTTGATACGTATCTCTACCTAACAAACCTCATGTTTCATCAGTACATCTACTCTGTAAGGTTATTTCATTTATCCTCATCATACTGTATTGATTTGAATGCTTTTGAATTGTGAGCTTAAATGTTTTACCTAATTTTGTCTGTATTGAATAATACCATGCATGGCTGTCAAACATAACAAGGTATAGAGCTAGCACAGAGCTTGACTACATTCATGCAGGTACATGCACACCAATTTTACCTGGAGGACCTAGACACACACAGACACACACACACCAGTTACATGGTTCAGCAGTGAAGCTCAAAACTCATTTTGTCTCACTGGCCATTTGTTGTTTCATCCAAATGCCTGCCTGCTTCTCTCTTACTCTCGCTCTCACACAGACACTCACTGACCTTTTGTATCAGCCTAGATGTCCTGCCCCCGCAAAACAACTCCTTGTGCAAGTGATAACTTTACCATATCCTTCTTTTGTATATTTTGGATTCAGGTATACATAAACTTTGTGTCTGATGCTCAGGGTACATAGCTGACTTGGTGCTTAGTATATCTGCATTTGTGATGTTGAATTAGCAATTGTACCTTTGGCTTATGTTGGTCTTATTAAGTTAGACAGTTGTTATCAAAATATTTCCATCTTAACTGTCGATCTTGTGAAGGCTGTGAAGTTTGAAACTGCAATGTGTATCATTACTTTCTAACTACTCTCTTTAATGATTTTTCCAGTATAAATGTAAGGTGCTAAACTGAGGTCATGCAGTGACCATCACTACTCAAGAGGTATGACTGCATGAATCTTTGATGCCTGAGGCCTACTGCTTAATAATGGACACAAGTCAAATAAGTCTCTGCTGTCACGTTAAATAATTTCTGCACAAATCTCCCTTTTACTTGCTTACACTACCAAGTAACAACATGCAAGGATATGCCATTCATATTATTACACAATACACTCCAGGTTCAATACCTACCTTGTAAATCCAGCATTTGCAATAGTTTTAGTTCAGGGATTACTCAGTCTGATGCAAGCAGTATGCAGTCAATACTTGGGGAGGTAAAGGTTGTGATAGTTGCCTGGCAACAATGTTACTATATGTATGTGTGTAGGAGGAAGGTTTTAAGCCCTTATGTGGTGAATGACTGTGCTATGCATGGTCTCTTAGCCAATGCAAGGGCATATTGAATATGCCTACATCTGCCTACACCCATAGCAACTGCTGCTTACCCCTCACTTGCATGAAGCTGTGGTGACCTTCTCATTTGTGGTGTGGTGGGATGTGTGCTTCTTCCCCTTGTTTTTTTTTCCCCTCAAATTATTTTATTTTTTTGAATGAATATAACAACATTAACAACTGCATTTCTTGAGTAAATCTGTAACAAACTGTACAGTATTTACAGTTGGCCCTCAACAAAAACAATCTATAGAAAGGATTAAATTACATTTTGTCGGGTCTATATTAGATCAGCGAACACTGATTGATCAAACTTATGTAAGTGAAAGCTTACAAACTCAAACTGTCAGATCAGTGATTTTTTTCAGAGGGAAAAAAATCGCTGATTCAAAACACATACACACAACACAGGCACACCAAACAAACAGCAATCCACACACATACACCTAAAATCTGACACCTAACCCTACACTAAACTATAGACACACCACTAACTATCCACTTACCTTAACCCAAACCCTAACCCTAAGGTCCATCACTATCGCACACATACCTAACCCACGCCCTAACCCTAACTCTCCTAACACTCACATCCACACAATCGCACACTTACCTGAATCCGACCCGTAACTTTCCACCACAACACTGAAAATACCGAAGCAACAGAAATGGACAACTGAATTCTTTCTCTAGGAAAAAATTTGGGTTTCTGTTGCTTCGATATTTTAAACATTCGCTTAAATAAGTTCAGTCAACCAGCGTTCACTGATCTAATATAGACCCCATTTAGTCATAGTAGATCTTGCTTAATCACATCTCAGTCAGGTAAAGACTCCATTTAGTCATAGTAGATCTTGCTTAATCACATCTCAGTCAGGTAAGATTGAATCAGGTTTAAGTGTCTCTATCAAGCACAGGACTTTCTCCCAAGGATTATTAGTTCATTTTTTAGGAGATATTATCAGCCCCTTTCCTTTTCTTTCCATCAGTGCAGCATCTTTCAACAGGATTAGAAAGTTATTATATGATGGTTTAAAGGAGGATTTCCATTTTCTTGTGACGCATTTCTTAGCTACTGCTAGTGTAGTCCAAAGAAGATAAAGGTCTTTATTATTCTTTACAACACTAACATTTAAAAGAATTATTGACTTTGATAAGATAAATGAGTCTGTAAAAAAATGGCTTGAAGAAAATTTCCAGTTTCTTCCCAGTGTTTCTTAATGTAAATACAATCACAAAAAAATATGTTACCAATCAGCTGCACATTTTAGTGAACATCTCCAACACGTAACATCCTTGGAAGAGTTAAATTTAGCAATCTTGCTGGGGTGTAGAAAGCAGTCTGTGCAGAAATTTCCATGTGGAAATCTTCCAAACTTGTAAATTATCGGTTAATTTGACAGACTTTAGGAGGTCAGATTTATTTCCAATTGTTAAATTAACTGAATGCTTTTTAGTAATAAAATTCCAAAAATTTAATTTGGGATTAACTTTATTATTAATTAGTATTTTATATAATCTTGATACTGAAATTGTCCAATTAAACCCATTGTATAATATTTAATGTAAAAGGAATATAAATTTAGGCACAGAATTAGAGGAGGAATTACTAAGTATTCTGCATAGATCTTGCGCATAGTATTGTATGCTAAGGACTAACCAATCTGAGTTTAATAAATCATATGTATTTTTAACTGTTGTATATCTAGGACGCTCAAATTCTTTACACAATGATGCCAACATATAAAGTTTTTTTTGTTTCCCATGTATCGAGGGTATTTATATGAATTTTTATTAAAGAAAATTTTGGCGGATCTAAAGGGCAATAATAATTCCAGCCATAATTTTATATCAGAATTATTGATAAAGCTTCAAACTATGTAGTAGATGGAATTTGTATAATTTAGATTAGTAGGTTTAGGTGCATTATATTGCAGATTAACACATACAACATGCCAAAGTTTGTTATTTTGTTCATTTAGTGATAAATTTTTAGCTAATTTATTTTCATTCAGAAAGATGATAGTATGCAAAGTCTTCCATACAGCAGAAAATTTTGGATCTATCCAGTTTATGATTGTTTTGAAAATGGAAGCTTTAATGTAGGGTGTTTTTGATGGGAATCATAGGAATAGCTTGTGCAATGTAATTTATTTTAGGAAGTAGAACCATCTTAATTAATTGCAATCTATCTTCAAATTTTAAGAATAAAATATTCCATTTTTCGATATGGGCTTTTATAGTGTTCACAATATGTTTATATGTTCTAGTTAAGTTTAAGTTAATGTTTTCACACAGGACAATCCCTAAATAGTTTATGGAGGAAACCTGTTTCCCAATTATTGATTTATATTTAAATGTGCATCATTTTTCTTTTTTAGTAGCATAAAATTTGACTTAGATTTGCTAACCCATAAACTAGAGATATGATACAAGAATTAAACTTACAAATTGAAAACTTTTAAGGAATCATCTGAAATAGATAAGGAGTATATCATCAGCAAAAAGCATTATTTTATAATTAGAATGATTATAGATGTTAATGCCTTTGATTTTTGTATCCTGACATATTATTAAAGAAAAAAGTTCGATTGCTAATGCAAATAAAATAGGAGACATGGGACAACCTTATTTTGTACCTTTATTAATTTCAATGGCTTTTGAGGTAAATGGACCCAATTTCACATTGGCAAGGTTATTTTTATAAATATTTTTTTTAATAAAGTGATAAATTGAGGAGGAAATTCAAAATGTTCCAGAACTTTAAAAAGATATTCCCATCTTAGTGAATCAAAGGTTTTTTTCAATGTCTAGAGCAAGTATAAGGGCTTCCTGCTTATCTCTGTTTAAAATGTCTATGGTAGTTAAAAATTCTTTGATGTTGTCATGAGTATGTCTATTATGTATAAATCTTGTTTGTTCTTCACTAATTATGTTAACCATAGATTTTTTTAATTCTATTAACTAAAATAGACATGAACATTTTATAAACATTGTTGAGTAATGAAATTAGTCTATGTGAGCTGCATTGTTTAGGGTCTTTATTTTCTTTTGTAATAGGAGTGATTAGAGAATATCTCCATGAAGGTGGAATTATATTTTGAAAGTGTATTTCATTTAGAGTTTTATGTAAAATTGATACTGCTGAGCTTGGAACTACTTTATATATTTCAATAATTCCATCAATTCCTGGTGCTTTATTATTCTTGCTTTCTTTGATTTTTTTCTGTTATTTCTTTGAGACAAATTTGTTTTTGGATATCTATTTTTAAATTTTCCAGATTTTTTTTTATTTTGTATAAATTTGAACCAAAATCTGAAATATTATGAAGTGTATTGTTGCAGCTATAATGCTCTGCATAGTGATGTTTAAAGGCATCAAGAATATCACTTATGTCCGAATCTCTTTTTTTCCTTCATGAATAACATTTGTAATGTTATTTTCAAAGTTTTGTCTTTTAATTCTCATTGCAACATTATGCATATCTTTTGCTGTGACAGAAAATGAATTAAGTTTTAATTTTTCTAACACCATATTCGTTTTATGGGTTAAGATGTCATTATGTTTTTTTAATTCCCCAATTTCTTTTTGTTAATATCTGAATTGTTTTGAATTAATATTAATTTACATAATTTGTTTTTGGATATTAACCAATTCAGACTACCATTCTTTTGTTTTATTAATACAGGTTATAATTTTGCCATATAAAAATTCCTTTAGAGAATCCCATAGGATAGTTATATAATTATATTTACATTTTCACTACAGTTAGTATCTAAGAAATACTGTATTTCTGAATCTAGCCAAGGCTTGAATTGTTTTAATTTTGTAATATAAGCTGGAATTCTTTTTGTAAAAGATATCTTAAAATGTATTTGAAATTTAAGAATGAGAGAATTATGATCTGAAAAGGGGGCAAGGAATTATGGAAAAAATGAATATTTTCATATTTAAGTCTTGAGATATAAAGATTTTGTCAATTATCTATGATCACTGAGAAAATAAAAAATGATCCTCTTTAAATCTAAATGCATTGATTAGATTTACACTATCAGTCTATTTCTTAAGAGCTTTTCCTACAGGGGATAGTCAAAGAAGTCTTTTATTAGTGGTTTCTGTATGATCCAGAATACAATAAAAATCTCCTCCTATTAATGTTACCTTTATATACTTTATTAATATAGTCTATATGTTCTTGACTGTCCCTACACCAATGCCCGGAAACCAATATAAGTTTAACAGTGTCCAGATACTATTGTTAAATCTAATTATTACAATTGCCATGAGTCCATCTTTGTCTTCATAATTATAAATAACTTGAGGATTAGTGATATTTTTCCACCAAAGGAATAACACCCCTCTAGTTTTTTTGTTATAAGAGGATTTAGATAGTATTAAATATTCATTAGGATTCCAAAAAAAGTTTTAATTTACTTTAAAATGGGTTTCCTGTAACACTACTTGTACTTTATTTAATTTTAGATATCTTAGTAATTTAGATCTTTTCCTTGGATTATTTAAACCATTGATGCTTAAAGAAAGACGAGTTAGGTCCACCATAAACATTTTGTGGAGTATTTGTATTTGATACAAGTTAAAAATTCTCTTATAGCTCAAATCTTGTGCAACTTTCTTGCAAGATCTATACATTAAAGTCAGAATGATCCTTCTTGTTAGGAAATATAACTTATATCTAACTTGAGGCCAATGAAGAAAAAATGCGTATAGAGTAAAAAAAAACAATGAAAACAAGCAAATGTTTTGAGTAACCCTCTAACAAACATGGAGTGAAAGACGCTCCTAATCTGATGAACCAAAACTGTTTAATCAGATTAACTCTCATACCTATAGTCAAAATTACAAAAAGATCTAAGTTATAGAGCTCCATATTATTACTTTCTGGAGACTTATCAATTCCAAATTAGAAAATGAAATATTGTGTGAATGTGTGTGTGTGTGTGTATATATATATATATATATATATATATATATATATATATATATGAAATTTTTAAAAAGAAAGAAAATAAGCTAATAGTGAAGTTAGCTATAAGTTCTAATATTTAGTGTGGGAGATGGTATTTCTTAAAAGTATTTTGAATGTTTATGGCTAATGAAAACATATTTTAACTTAATCATAAAAAAACATATTACAATATAAGTAATTCTGTTTGGAAATGAAAAAGACAGATGCTAAACGAAACTCAAGGGTAAGCATCAAGACTAAATAATTAGGTTAAATTGCTCATGAGAAACTACGTAGTATTAAAGACACTATAACTCTATAAATAGCTATAATCCAACTAAGTTATATTACATGAACTACATAACATTAAATATAAGAATTATACTATAAAGACAGAATTCTTAAAAATGCACCAAACATGTTATTTGTACATATTTCGAGAACATGGTAATAATAAGCTTTGGTTTTAATAATGCAACTTGACTACCAAATTAAAACTTCCAAAGAATAATAATAAATAATATGAGCTTGTATATGATGTACAAAAGTACCAACCATATTTCATTGCATTGGTTTCATGGCTGTATCTTGCACACTATATAGGATGATAGACATCAATTAGAAAGAAGGTTGCTATTGTATGACAAATCAGCTCTACCCTTTAAAAAAAAAAAAACAGTAACTGTGCATGCCTTCAAGGATATCAGTTTTTGTCACCACACTGTATTAATATTATATCAAGAGAGAGAAGCATAACAATCTATGCTGTCTTTAAATTTAGTATGTATTACAGTGACCAAAATATAAAGAATTACTGAACAAAGGTCATATTTATAACACATAAATATATCTCATTTTGGCATACCAAAAGAAACTCATTTCCTTGTATTTGTTCATTACTTCAATAAGTAGTGCCTCTCAAGGCTTAACTAATGAAACCAAGGATAACATCTACTAAAACAGCTAGAATTAGGCTTGTCAATGGGCAATTAACATTCAACATAATATATTTTTTTAAATCAATATTATTTACAAAAATGTAACTGTTCCCTTATGTTTCTGTTTTGGTTCTAAAAATTCTAATATATGGAGTACAATAAATGAAAAGAAAGGTGAATTTATACAAGGGCATTCTCGTAAACCTTCACGTTCGGCAGAAAGTATAAAAGAATAAGTTATGGGGCAAGGAAATACAAAAACTTTCCACTTGAGGGCAGCAAATCTGCATCTCACTTTACTTTTGGTAATGATAAAACAGGAAGAGTAAAGCAAAAGAAAAACAAACTGCGCTATTAAAATATGACTACTCATGCAATGGCTATGTGCAAATAAAATTTTAAATCTCTTTCGACTTCCAAGTTGCATAGTCTGTGTGCTTGACCGCTCTCGGACAAAATGTGAGAGAAGTGACTCATTTTAACTGACAGCGCATAAACACGAGTGCTATATCAAAGAAACAAATAGGAAGCCAAAGGTCAGCCACTAAAAATCCTTCATTAGGGCTACAGAGAACAAGTAAGAAGCATGAGGAGTTACATATGAAGCATTATTTCCTAATGAAATGCGAGAGAACAGAATTCTTCCAGGCTGACAGTGTAAATAAAATGCATAAAAATACTGAATTTAATGAGCGTGTAGGAAGCAGATAGTGAGAAGTTACAAATGCAGCATGTGCGGAAACATTTAGGATTCTATTGGAAAGGATCACTTTACTTGTTGGTAATTTACATGTTCTGTGACAGTCATGTTAAGAGTGAAACTGCTGGGTTGTGTTTATATTCAGAATGACAAGTCACTCATTTGCAAGGCTAGACGGGATTCAAAAGCTCGAGACTACTCGCATACAAAGAGTGACAGAAAACTGTCAAATGGAATATTAAAACGCTAAGTGAACAAAAATAATTTAGTTAACTGAACACAAATTAAATTGACATTTGCCTTAAAACATAAGCTTAACACTGAATGATTTTGAAAGTAAAGTACAGTTGTGTACCTACCATAAATGTAGATGTTCGAGTGTATTCACTGCTGCAGTCATTACAATAGGGTTATCCTGCTGGCAGGCTACCCGCAGTTGGCCCGAGTTCCAAAGTCTAGGTCCGGCGTCGGTTGCTGTTGCCTCCTCCCTGATGTCAGTGCGCCAGGGGTATAAAAGATGCAGCCGATGCCATTTTCTTCAGTTTTTCTTGCCCCAGATGTCAGGTGCCCCTAAAATGGTAGACTAAAATATGCCAATAAGCATGCATACACAAAAAACAACTTTTCCTTCATCTACAAGCAAATACACCACAAAGGTTGTATAGAATAGAGAAGTATAGATAAGTCCCAGCAAGGAAAAGGGGGGTGGTGGGAGGGTAACCTGGACTGCAACAGTGAATACACTCGAACATCTACAGTTATGGTAGGTACACAACTATACTATGTTTATCGTGTTTCACTGTTGCAGTCATTAGAATTGGGTTGAATCCCAAAGCTAAGGTTGGGAGGCTGGAGCTAAATAGGATTAGGAGAGGCTATCAGACCCTGCAGAACTGCAGTGGCAAAGCCTGCCCTGGATTTAGAGTAGAGAGGTAAGTGATAGTGCTTTGTAAAAGTATGCACTGAACTCCAAGTTGCAACCTCTAAGATGTCTTTGGTTGGTACTCCTCTGAGGAAGGCTGCTGCTCTGGTTGAATGAGGCCTAATGCCCTTAGGCACTGATTTGCCATGCTGTGAATAGCAGAAACAAATGCAGTGGCCTATCCACTTTGAAATAATCTGTTTGGAGATATGCTTTCCTTGTGATCCTACAGCATATGCCACTAGAAGTTGTTCAGTCTTTCTGAAAGCTTTGGTTCTGTCCAAGTAGAAGCGTAGCTGCCTGTGAATGTCCAAAGAACGCAGGAGTCTCTCACCCTTATTCTGTGAGTTTGGGTAAAAGGTAGGCAAATGAATTGTTTGGTTAAGGGCCACACTGGAGACTACCTTAGGCATAAATGTAGAGTTTGTCCTTAGAGAAACCCTGTCAGGATGGAAAATGATAAAAGGTTCCACAGCCATGAGTGCCTGTAACTCTGATACTCATCTAGCGGAGATTATTGCTAGGAGCAGAGCTGTTTTCCAGGATAAGAATTTTATATCAGCTGCAGAGGCTGGCTCAAACGGAGGCAGTGTGAGTTTTCCAAGACATAGTTGAAGTCCCATGCAGGTATTGATGCTCTCCTTGGAGGTCTTATGTTTTTGGCCCCTCTGAGGTACTGCCTTAGTAATGGATGAGAAAAAATAGGTGGTTCTGTATTGTAATGAGCTGAAATGACAGAGGCATGAATTTTAATTGATGAAAAGGAAAGGCCTTTATCCAGCATCTCAGTTAAGTATTACAAAACCCGAGGAATATTTGGAACAGTTGTGTCAATACCTTGTGCCTGGTTCCAAGCACAGAATCTCTTCCATTTTTCTGCATAAGATGTTCTGCTGCTAGGCCTCCTGGCCTCCAAAATAATATCCATCACCGCTTTAGAAAGAGGTGTGTCTTGAATGGCTATATTATCCGCCATGCTGCCAGGTTTAAGGTCCTGAGTTGGCTGTGCAGTATCAGACTGTCTTGTTGGGTCAGTAAGTGAGGAATCTGAGGTAATGTCCAAGCTGGGCATTGAGACAAGCTCTTTAGGACTGGGTACCAGTGCTGGCAGGGCCAGTCTGGAGCAATCAGTATTATTTTTGGCTTTTCTTGTCTGACCTTGAGGAGTACCTTGGGGACGAGAGGGAGAGGCGGAAAGGCATATACTGTTAGGTTTTTCCAGCTGAAAGATAGAGCATCCACTTTCCATGCTTGCTTGTGAGAAGTCCTTGTGCAGAATCTCTGTAGTTGGCAGTTGTGAGGAGAGGCAAATAGGTCTATGTCTGGGCATCCCCAGTTCCTTGTTATCATACTGAAGACTTGTGCATCCAATTTCCACTCATGGGGATCCATTAAGTTTCTGCTTAGTTTGTCTGCCAGAGTATTTATCCTTCCTGGCAAGAATTGTGCTTGCAGATGTACTTGGTAAGTCAGTGCTGTGTCCCACAAGTTCACAGCTAGTCTGCAAAGGGGGTAGGAATGCATGCCCCCCACTTGTTTATGTACCACATGACTGTAGTATTGTCCATCTTTATCAGTAGTTCTCCTGGATGAAGTAGATCCTTGAAGGCTGTCAGGGCATTCTGAACAGCTAGCATCTCTTTTTGATTGATATGTAGATGCATTTGACTTGCGGACCATGTGCCCTGAATACCTCTTCCTGCCATATGGGCCCCCCAGGCATAATCTGATGCATCTGTTGTCAATGTCTGCCTGGCTATGGGTAAGGTGAATGGCTGTCCCATGTTGAGGTGACAGGCTTTTGCCCACCATCGAAACTCCTGTTGCAGGCAGGGAATGAGGATGATTATTGTTTATAGGCTGTGGTAATGTTGAGTCCAAACACTTTTTAGATACCATTGAAGTTTCCTCATATGCAGTCTTGCATATGGAATTAGCAGTATGAAGGATGCCATGAAGCACAAAGCCTGCAGAAGTTTTCTTGCAGATAACTGGGTCTTTGTTGCCAACATTCTGAAATAAGTAGTCAGTTGTCTGTGTTTGTCTGGCGTGAGATAAGCCATCTGGGAAGTTGTATTTAAGCTTGCACCCAGGAATATTATCTCTTGAGAGGGTACGAGTTTTGATTTATTTTCGTTTACTGTGTACCCTAGACCTGTTAGTAATCTTTTTACAAACGCCAGATGCTGTAGTAGAATGTCCTTGTTCTCTGCTTGAATAAGGCAGTCATCCAAGTAAGGATATATTTGTATTCCTCTGTCAGCAAACTGCAATTACTGGTGCCAGGCATTTTGTGAAGACCCTGGGCGCAGTAGATAAGCCAAAGGGCAGTGCAGAAAATTGGTAGTGCATTGAGCCAGCTATAAATCTGAGGTATCTTCTGCATGATTGTCTGATTGGGACATGCAGGCATGCCTCTTTTAGGTCTAAAGTCACAAGCCAAGCCTTCTTGCCCAGCATGGGCAGAAGCTGCTGCAGAGTTAACATTTTGAATTTTGGAATATTCAGGAATGTGTTTAGGAAGATATTGCTGATATTTAAGCATATGAAACTGACAATTTAAAGCTCTTACAGCCAAGGTAGCAGAAGTATAAATCTTTTTCCCCCATCTGTCAAGGGCCCTTGAATCCCTATCAGGGGGGATAGGGTTTTTTGCAGTGGAAGCCTTGACCCCCTTGGGACCCTGAGAAATAGTTTCTGGGTCAGCAGCAGGGTTTTTGTAAAGAAATGTATGTGAATCAGGAATCCTGTAGTATCTGTCTGGCTTAACAGAAGCTGGTGGTAGAGAGTCAGGAGACAGCTCGGACTCTGAAAATACATCCTCTACAATGTTTAAAACAGGAGGAATAGCAAGGGGCCTGTGCTGTGGTAATAAAAGGAAGTCTCTGCACCTTTTCTTGGATTCTGAGTAATCTTGGCTCTCCCAGTGGAAATGCTCCCTCACAGTATGCAGGGTCTCCCCAAAAGAATAATCCTCAGGAGGAGAGGCTGAAGGGACAGATTCTTCAGCATCAGAATCCTCATAGGGAGGAAGGGAATATTCCTGTTCAGAAGAAGAATCAGAGGAAATGGAAACCTGATCTGAAGATTCATATTCTATCTCTTGCCTAGGCCTCTTATCAGGAGGGGGATGGGAACCCCTGATCAAAGTAATTAGGTCTTCGGCCATTTTAAGCATCTGTTTTTTAGGCATGGAGGCCTGTCCAGGAGAATGCTGTACTTGTTTCTTTGTCTTTAGAACTGCTTTAGTCTTTGCTTTTGAAGCTGAGGTTGGTTTTACATACAACTGTGTAGGCCTGAAAACACCCTCAGAAACCGATGCCTGCTCAGCGGCTCCGGACCCATCTGAGGGAATAGTTTCCAAGTGTCCAATACCTTGAGTATCCAGTGGCCTAGTTGGCTCCACATGGGAGTCGGAAGCGGCCTGTGGCTCTGAGGTAGCGGGTGTCAGGGGCTGCAAAAGCACCTCACTGAGAACCGGCGACAGGCCTAACAGAAGCCTTATCGTCGGTTTTGGACCTTGGATGCTTGTCCTTTTCTTTGCGCTTTTTAAACACTCCGGTCATCAGCTGTTCCAACGGCATTATATAATTGAATCTTCTGCCAGAGTAATGAAATGTAAAATCGTACCGACGCTTAATAGTGCGTTGGTTAAATCTAGCACAAAACCGACAACTAGCAACGTCGTGGTCAGGGCCTAGGCAAGGAATACAGTAAGAATGAAAATCCTTATGTGGTATTTGCTTCTCACAATAAATACAATTATAAATTTTTTCTGACATTGTTCTGGAGCAAGAAAAAAGATTCCCCAACGGGGTACTTAGCTTTAATGAAGACTTCGGATCTGAAATTCGAATTTGAAAATCTCAGGAGTTGGCCGACCGGCACTTGCAAACTGCTTTTGCTTCTGGCACTGTGCGGCAAGAAAGACTGAAGAAAATGGTGTCGGCTGCATCTTTTATACCCCTGGCGCACTGACGTCAGAGAGGAGGCGACAAGCAACCGACGCCGGACCTAGACTTTGAAACTCGGGCCGACTGCGGGTAGCCTGCCAGCAGGATAACCCTATTGTAATGACTGCAACAGTGAAACCCGATGAACATCTTGCTGATTTCATAATAAATAAACTTTTTAACTACAGAAACTCACATAAACAAACCAGGGAAATAAACAATCAATAACCTGTTATTCTAAAAAAAAGGACATTAATTTAACTGACATACCATTAAAAGAAATGTTTAAAGTTTCCAGCACATAAGCCAGCTATAATAAAATGGTATTAACACCATATTATTAAAATCTTTTAGAGAAAAGAGAATAAACATTTATAACACACAAATAACAGCATACACATTTGCTAAAGTGTGTAAGAATACTTACAGGTGAAATGGGTTGGAAAATACATACTTTTTTTTAAAATAATAGGTTTGTATTCATATCTTAGTTGATACTTTGAGAGAATTTGTGACTCCTGTATTTTTGAGTTCAGTTTTTAGTTTCTTTTTTCTCACATCAGTCCAGTTGTTTTTTTTTTTTCAGGAGATCTATTTAATGTTGAGGATGAAGACCAGTCCATGTCCTCTGGAGTTGAGATTATTTTTGATAAAAAGTTGCTTCCTTGACATTGTTGAAGGTTCTCATGTCATTTGAGTGAAAGATTCTGATTGTAGCAGGATAGACAAGTTGTGCTTTAACTTTGCAAGTGGCCAGGATTTCTTACTAATTTCTAAGACTCTTGAAGAAGTCATTATCAAATCATATTTGTCTTTGTAAGTCAAGGGACTTTTCCTCTGGGCAGATGTAAGAATAAGTTCTTTAACCAAGTAAGATAAAAAAATTCACAACTATGGATCTTGGAGGTGCATAAGGAGAGGAAGGGATAGGTTTCCCTATGGATCTGTGTGCTCTCTCTATCCCATTTGATAAGCCTTCTTTTAGATCTAATATATCGGGTAATCATGAATTTAAAAACAAAATTATGTCACCTTCAGCTTTTTCTGGAAGACCAAATATTCTTATTTGTTCTCCTTTCCCTGTTCTCCAGATCATCTATTTTATTTATTAACCAGTTATTTTGTTGTAGAAGAAATTCACACAGAGTCTCCTCTTCTTTGAGTCTTCCATCTGTCATTAAGTGAGGTTTCCAAGTCCAAGATTTTAGTTTGAAGTTCTTAAAGAAATGTTGCAGCAACAACAGTCTGTTTTTGGCAATTCTCCTTCAGGTTTTCTAGGTCATCTGTAAACCTGTCCATTTTAAGAGATGGTTCATGTAGAGTGGTAGACATCATCTGGATTTCCTTTTTTAGTGTACTTTCAGAGTGAGAAGATTTTGAGTTGTTCATCTCCACAGAGGTAAAGTAACCTCCAGCTTGTTTGACAGGACAATTTTGATGAAAACACTTCAAATTTGATATTCTTGTAAATTAGAAGTTCCTTAATAGGATTTTACTACTGTTTAAAAAAAAAAACAGATTTTCCTGTATTCTAGGAAGTATTATGGAGCTCAAAAAAGTTACTGCTACCAGTTGGCCGTCTAGGCCTCTTCCCCTTGTTGATCCTGCTGAAGCTTTTTTTCTCAGGATGATGTTCTATACCATGGCAAATACTGTGAATATTTCTGTACTTGTCTGTAGATTGTACTGCAGGGCTCCCACAGTTATCTAGGTACTGGAAATGCAACTTCAGCAGTCCAAACACATGCTCTATGATATTTCTGGTTTGAGCGGGTGCCTCATTATAGCATTCTTCAGCAGGGGTGTGTCTGTGTGTGTGTGCATTTCTGATGGGGGTCATCAGCCACAGTTCCAATTCATAACCTGCACCCTCAGTAAATGACCCTGTGGCATATCCTCCCTAGTGAGCATCTGATATAGTTGGGAGGTGTGCCACATATGTGAATTTTGGTAACTGCCTGGGTTGCCAGCACACACATTCAAGATGATTCCCTTTCTGATGGGTGGTGTCAGCCATAGTTCCGTTGCATAAGCTACATCCCTCAGTAAATGACCTTGTAGGATTATCCCCACCAGTGAACATCTGTTACAGTTGGGAGGTGTGCCAGATATGAGAGTCATGGTAATAGCCTGGGTTGCCAGCAAACACATTCAAGATGACTTCCTTGGCATTACACACGACTTGGCAGTTAATAGAATGGAAGCTCTTTCTATTAATGTAGAGCCTTCCCTGTTCCCCAGGTGGTGCTTTCATTTCTACATGTGTGCTCCTTATGGCACCCAGTACTTCAGGGTAGAACTCTGGCATATTTATGGCCCTATCCTTGGGAGCACAGGAAAAATATATGTGGTCACTAGCATGTTGGAGCATAGCATTCAAGAACTGATGGAGGATCCTGGATGATAATGCCTGTGACACTCCCTGTTGGTCTATGAAAGTTACCCATAGCTAAAATTCTAAGTACTACACATACTTCTGTCTCTACCAGGATGGGCTCCCCTTGGTTTGCCCTGGCCCTGATTTGAGGACAACAGAGGTTGCAGAATTCCTGTAGTGCATCTCTATCCACCCTATAGTGTTATATAATTTTCACATCACATGGATAGTGATAAGTTACCTAGGGTCTGAAAACTCTTCTCCTTCTTAGCCTTGGGTCTATTAGCAGTAGCATAAACTTCAGCCTGTTGCACATACACATGAATTAAAGAAACATTAGCCCCTAACATGGTTTCTGTATAGATTTCTTTCCATGGCTGTATTCCAATAGGTTTTGAAATTTGCAAGGAAAACCAGCACTGTCTACAGGGTTGCTTTATAGCTTGTTGAATAGCTCCTCCATCTTGGATTTGTTAATTAGCATACAATTCAGCTGCTTATGCTGTAATTTGAATTCCATGGTGTTTACCTTGTTTGCATGGCTATGCACAGTTCTACACACAGTGTAGAGCTGCTTACTGAATCCCAAACACTGTGCTGCTGTGTACGCACACTGGAAACAGACTATGTGGGCTTTATTGAATCTGGCTGTGTATCATTCAGACCTTTTTCATCCAAGGTGTTCTACAGTCTGTATTCAGATAACTTGAAATCAGGTAAACCAATTGCATGTGTTACATATAGGGCTTGTCTACAAAAAAACTTGACTAAATTGACCATTTGGACACAGGAGCATGATATGCTAATAAATACATCAAAAACTAAGCATATGAGATTTAGGAGAAATTAAAAGGAGAATATTTAGTATATTACAGTGATTGAAACTGTAGATTCATTTAAGGACCTGGGTATATCCAGCTCTGAGTTTTTCTAATCATATCAACCAACTGGTTAATGATAGCTATATAACTATAGGTTGTATAAAAAGATTTATAAAGTCCAGCAAATCGGAAATGATTAAGTCATTGTTTGTTAATTAGATTAGACCCAAACTTGAGTATGGAATAACAATACAGAAACCTTATAAGAAAACAGGCATGAGTAAACTGGAAACAGTACAGTGGAAATATACCAAGGTCATCGGTAGATGTGAAACTAAGTTATTATGAAAGACTAAAATCTCTGAACTTGTACAGTGTCTCATATAGATATTTAAGAAGACATTTTATTCAGGTATATAGGGCATTTAGAGACAGCTACCTCTGGGATTGTTTGGGGTTATCAAAATGTAGTACAGAATCATCAGACAACCTATGTAGAAGATGATATACGAATGAGAATTGTACTAATTGGTTCTCTGACAGAGCAGCTGATGCATAAAACAAACTACTGAATTACATTAAAGCAAGCACTAGGTTAGATACTTTTAAGGACAGCCTAGACACTTACTATGGGCACAACTGTTTTGGTATACCGGCAGGGTTGAAGGGCATTAATGTCTGTGCTAGAAATTTATGTATGTAGTTAACCCCATAATTGAAAGGGTAGCTCTAGGGGTTTAATGGTCCAATACCATCACTGGATGGATTCTTAAATATTTTATACATGTCCCACACTCTCTCATTATATAAATCCTGTCTAATCTGGAGTGTGTCCCAAATCTAACTGAAAAATGTTTATAGCTTTTGCCTGTAGCTCTTAGCTCTCTTACACCCTGCAATACATATGTTTAGTTCAGTGTCTCTAGAGTCTTCCCTTCCAGGTTTATCTGATCCTTTACTGGCATCTTTTATTGTACTGATTATATTTCACACCCCTCCTACTATTCCTACTCATTGTATAACAGATGTCATGCTATGATATTTAGCATCTTAGTGTTGTAGTCCTGGATGGTAAACAAATATTACTCATTGAAATTCTCTTATGCCACCAATACCACTTTATTAGTACAAATCTACCTTTTTCATCTAAAATGTGCTCTGCTGATTATATTGCTGTTTCTATTCTTATCAGTATAATAACCCCTTATCTTCCCTTTCCCCTCTATGCTAGAATAAAATCCTTTGCCAAACCCTCTTTTTACTAGTTCATATTATTTAGCATTCAAATAACATTTTGCACAGCATCATGATCTCTATTTCATGCCTACTTATGTATTCTACAGCCTGTTGCCCCTTTTCCTTATGGGTTAGGCAACTGACATTTCAAGACATTAGCTTAAGCTCTAAATTCCCTACTATATTCTCCCATCATCCTGGTTTGTGTGCTGTTTCTTTTCTGTCCTGAGCCTTCTTTTTCCATTATTTAACATTCCCTTTGTACACATCTAGTGTGCTTCTGTTCCATCATTTTGAAATAAACAATTTTGAACTGTATAAATCAGCCATTGCAGACTGTGTTCATGGTCGCCTACTCCTGCAAGTCATCCCCTCCCTTCCATTTATTTTTTTGTACATTTTTCTTTCATACATTCTTGGCCATTATATAGGCTATACTTGCTTTGTTTTTTTTTTTTTCTTATATATTCTCCCTTTACCCTTTGCACATGGAGATGCATCATTGTCATTTGACTGGGCACTTCTCTCAAAGCCTCTTTCAGTCTCTGCTTCCATTTCATCACATTCAGCCCCATGTGACTGCACTGAGCTTTCCTTAAATTGTTGAAATTCCTGTAACTCTTTCAGCACTTCTTGTGGATCCAGGAATGACATCACCACTACCGGTTGAAATACTATCAGTGTTGCTGGATAAACTCATCTAAATCACAGCCCAGGAGTTTTACATCACCTAAAGCATGGCATGAATTTTGCCCTCTGGAGCCTTGTAGTCAGAGAGTAAACCTGGTCGACACAGATCTGGTGTTCACATATTTAGGTCACTGTACTGTTTCTCCAAAGTATAAGCAGTATTGATTCTCTAAGAGAATAATTTTTCAACTTTACAATGGATTATGGGAAAAGGGCCATGTTTTTCCCAGTAGTGGATACTCTATGTGTTCTATCAGTTGAGACTTCTTTTGCTGGCATGTCCATCCAGTCAATTATTCTGTCCTGCATGAATTTCACAGTCTTTACTTTCACTGTCCTCCAGTATATTGCTGAACTGGAGATTTTCTTCTGGTTTGGTCCTCCAGTTGAACCAGCTTTACTTTGATCTCCTCCCAGTTACCCTCCATCTCTGTAAGGCAAAATCAATACCTTGCCTTCCCTCATTTGCAGTTTATCTTATCAGCATTGGAAAACAAAGCAGCATCCATTTCTTCCAATCTGACACCAGTTTTCCTTATATATTCTTGTATGGTGTCATTTGTTTTCAGAACCTCCTGATAAATTTTGTTCATCTTATTTATGAACTCTAACATGGTTAGTGTTTAAGCTTTAGAGAATGGGTCCCAAGGCAAACTAAATCTTGACCGAGATCATGAGATAAATTAAGGTTCAAATTCTCTCACTTTCTGCATTTTGTATCCTTTCTTTTTGACATCTGCCTTGACCAGCCAGCTTATTCCATCAGTCTTTGCACAACTTATCTGACTTTGATAGGCCTTATCTAAAAGTCAGTATTAAAATCAAGGGTGGGAAAGGTTGCTGCTGCTCAGCTCTGCTCCATGCCAGAGGTGAGATGGGTGACTTTTCTAGCACAAAGCTAAGATCCTTTGAAGGTGCAACCTATTTACAAGGACCTCTCAAGTGTAAAACTACCTCCTTGATAAACTGTTTTAACTAGAAAAAGAGAAGAAAATGGAGGATCCATGGGCAAACATGCTGAAATGGATGCAAGATACACCTTGTAAGGGGAATAGAAGCCAAAGTATAGTAACTCACACAAATATTTAAGCACTAGTGGCACATTATTTCTGATAAGGCCATGAGTACTAGGTAGGCACCAAGTAGAAATATGTTTTCAACTTTCCAATATAGTATTTACTAGTAGCAGGTTTTCTTGCCTCCTTTAAATATCTGGTGCAGGTCCTCAGGAAGGAGGTGCACAAAAGGAATCAAAATTGAATAATCCATGTTGTTAGCTGTAGATGTTTGAGACTGGGGTTTATCAATCTCCCCCTCTCTTGCATGAGCATGACCATTTTAGGAGGAATTATGGTAATTTCCCTTTACCTGTTCTGCTAGGAGGAAGAACCAGTGCTGCCTGGGCCAAATGTGAGTCACTACAATGATCCCTTCAGAGTCCTGAATCATCAGAATTGCCCTGGGTATTTGTGGCAAAGTATATAGCAACATTCCTGACCACTGGAATGAAAAAGCATCTGTTTTCCAGGCTTGAGTGCAAGGAATCCTGGAGCACAATTTGTTCGGTAGTCTGAAATGAGACAAAAACAAATCTACTTTAGGTGTTCTCTACAACTACATAAATTCCTGTAAGATCCCCCCTTCTTTCAATTTCCCTTCATGAAAGTTTGTCTTGCTTCTGCTCAGCTTGTCTGATTAAGTCATGTAAATAAGGCAATATGTGAATGCCATTTAGTCTGCAATGAGCTCTATCAAGATACTTTGTAAACACCACTGGATCTGTAGACAATCCAAAGGTTAATGCAGACAACGGATAATGTGACCCATAAACAGAAAATATGAGGAATTCCCTAATGCCCTTTGCTATGGGAATGTGATGATATGCATCTTTTAGATCTAATGCTACCAAAAATCATCCTACAGGAAAGAGAGGTAAAGTACAGTTTTGTACCTACCACAAATGTAGATGTTCGAGTGTATACACTGCTGCAGTCATTACACTTGGGTTATCCTGCCGTCAAGGTGGTTCCCCAGTCGGCCTGAGTTCCAAAGTCTTGGTCCGGCATCGGTTGCTGTCACCTCCTCCCTGACGTCAGTGCGACAGGGGTATATAAGATGCAGCCAATGCCATTTTCTTCAGTTTTTCTTGCCACAGATGTCAGGTGCCCCCAAATAGGTAGGCAATTCAAATTGCTAGTAAAAATATACATAAGAAAAGCAAACAGCTTTCAGTTACCAGCAAATACTCCCCATAGTTAGTAAAGGGTAGAAGACATAGGTACGTACCAGCAAGTAAGAGGGGAAGGAGGGAGGGTAACCTGGACTGCAGCAGTGTATACACTCGAACATCTACATTTATGGTAGGTACAAAACTGTACTATGTTCATCGTGTTACACTGCTGCAGTCATTACACTTGGGTGGAATCCCAAAGCTGAGGTAGGGTGGCTGGTTCTACAAGGCATTAGGGGTGGCTATAAGGCCCTGTAGCACAGCAGTGGCGAAGCCAGCTCTGGATTTGGAGTATAAAGGCAAATGGTAATGCTTGGTGAAGGTATGCGCAGAACTCCATGTTGCTGCTTCCAAAATATCCTTCGTAGGTACTCCTCTGAGGTAGGCAGTTGAAGTGGCTGTTGACCTGGTGGAGTGAGATCTAATGCTGCTAGGTACATCTTTCCCATGGTGTGTATAGCATAAACGTATACAATGTCCTATCCATTTTGAAATAGTCTGTTTTGAAATGGCTTTTCCCTGTGCTCCTGCAGCATATGCTACCAATAATTGCTCAGATTTTCTGAAAGCTTTGGTTTTGTCCAAGTAGAAGCGTAACTGCCTCTGAATGTCTAAAGAATGCAGTAGTCTCTCCCCTTTATTCTGTGGTTTTGGATAAAAAGTTGGCAAGTGAATAGTTTGGTTTAGAGCCACACTTGATACCACCTTTGGCATAAACGTAGGGTTAGTTCTTAAAGACACCCTGTCCTGGTGGAAAATGAGGAAAGGTTCCACTGCCATTAGTGCCTGTAATTCTGAAACTCTTCATGCTGATGTTATTGCCAAGAGCAGAGCAGTTTTCCAGGAGATATATTTTAATTCTGCTGTGTTAGCTGGCTCAAAGGGAGGTAAAGTTAATTTTTCCAAAACAAAGTTGAGGTCTCAAGATGGAGTAGGTGCTCTACGGGGCGGTCTTATGTTTTTAGCCCCTCTGAGGTACTGTTTTAGCAAAGGATTAGAGAAAATTGGTGGATCCGTGTTGTAATGAGCAGAGATGGGCAGAGGCATGGATCTTGATGGATGAAAAAAAGAGGCCCTTGTCCAGCATCTCAGTTAAATATTGTAGTATCTGAGGAATGTTTGGGACAAGAGGGTAAAGGCTGTGAGCCTGGTTCCAGGCACAGAATCTCTTCCATTTATCCGAATAAGCTTTCCTGGTACTAGGCCTTCTGGCCTCCAGAATGACATCCATAACAGCTTTGGAGAGAGGCACTGCTTGCTTGACTAAGGAATTTTCCATGCAGCTAGGTTTAAGGTCTTTAGCTGGCTGTGAAGTATCTGATTGTTGTGCTGAGTCAGCAAATGTGGGATTTGAGGCAAAATCCAGGGTGGTTCTTGTGCTAAGTTCTTTAAGATTGGGTACCAGTGCTGGCGTGGCCAGTCTGGTGCAATCAGGATCATCTTTGGCTCTTCTTGCCTGGCTTTTATGAGTACCTGTGGAAGGAGAGGTAGAGGTGGGAAAGCGTATACTTGTAGGTTTTTCCAGCTGAATGAGAGGGCATCCACTTTCCATGCTTGTGGATGGTAACTCCTTGTGCCGAATTTCTGTAGCTGGCAGTTCATTGGGGATACAAACAGATCTATGTCCGGGCTCCACCATTTCTGTGTTATCATTCTGAATATTTGTGGATTCAATTCCCATTCGTGGGGATCCATGATGTTTCTGCTTAAGTCGTCTGCCAGTGTGTTTTTCTCTCCTGGCAGGAATTGTGCTTGCAGATGAACTTGATAGTCTAGCGCTGTGCTCCACAAGGTCATGGCTTGTCTGCAGAGGGGGTAGGAGTGTGTGCCCCTTGCTGGTTTATGTACCACATAACTGTGGTGTTGTCTGTCTTTAGTAATAGTAGTCCTGGATGCAGCAGGTCCTTGAAAGCTATAAGGGCATTTTATACAGCTAGCATCTCTTTTTGATTGATGTGAAGATGCCTTTGTTCTGCGGGCCACTCGCCCTGAATACATTTTCCTGCCATGTGTGCTCCCCAGGCGTAATCCGATGCATCTGTTGTCAGTGTTTGCCTGGCTGTGGGTTGAGTAAAAGGCTGTCCCTTGTTGAGGTGACAAGTTGAGCCCACCATCGAAACTCCTGTTGAAGGCAAGGAGTTAGTGGTATAACTGTTTCCAAACTTTGACAGTGTTGAGACCATACACTCTTTAGGTACCATTGTAGTTTCCTCATATGCAGTCTGGCATATGGAATTAGTAGTATGCAAGATGCCATTTAACCCAAGGCCTGCAGAATTTTTCTTGCAGGGAGTTGGGTCTTTGTTGCCATCAATTGAAAGTATTGAGTCAGTTGTCCTTGCTTGTCTGGCATGAGATAAGCCATCTGGGCCGTTGTGTTCAAGCTGGCACCCAGGAATATTATCTCTTGTGAGGGCACTAGTTTTGATTTCTTTTCGTTTACTGTGTACCCCAGGCAACTTAATAACTTTTTTATGAATGCCAGATGCTTTAGAAGAATGTCCTTGCTCTCTGCTTGAATCAGGCAGTCGTCCAGGTACGGATAAATTTGAATTCCTTTCTGTCTGCAAAATGCAATTACTGGTGCCAGGCACGTTGTGAAGACCCTGGGCGCAGTAGATAAGCCAAAGGGCAGTGCAGATAATTGATAGTGCATTGAACCAGCTATGAATCCGAGGTATCTTCTGCAGTTTTGTCTGATAGGGACATGCAGGTATGCCTCCTTGAGGTCCAAGGTCACGAGCCAAGCTTTCTTGCCCAGCATGGGAAGAAGCTGCTGTAGTGTCAACATTTTGAATTTTGGAACATCCAGGTAAGTGTTTAGAGAAGAAAGATCCAGAATGGGCCTCCAGGCTTTGTCCTTTCTGGGAACCATAAAGAGTCTTGAGTAAAATCCTTGTCCTTGCTCCTGTGGTGGTACCTTTTGAATAGCTCTCATGTCCATGAGTGCTGTAATTTGTTTTTGAGCATCTGCCCATTGATTTGGTGACAGATTTGGCATTCCTTTTGACCTTGGCAGAGTGTGAAAGTGGAACCTGTAACCTTGAGATACAATGTTGAGAACCCATTTGTCTTTGGTGATCAAATGCCAATTGTGATAGAAAAGTGCCAGTTTTCCTCCCAAGGGGCTGCCAAGAGAGAGCTGTTTGGCAGGTGTAGTGGGAAGTCATTGAGGCTGCTTTTTATATGGTTGGGGCATGTCTTCTCCTTCTTTCTGGCCCAGTGCACCCCATTGTCAAGGCCTGTAAGGACCTTGTGGTTGACCTCTACCTCTTGGATGTCTGTATCTGCCCCTTTGAGGTCTGTCTGTAACTGGAAAGGACCAATTCTTTGTTGGCCAATTTCTGCTAAATCGAGGAGGCTGAACCTGTAAGAAATCCTTCACCATTCGCATAGATTTTTCCTTATCCTCCATCTTCTTTAATACCTCTTCTGCCTTAACTCCAAATAACACATCCCGCTGCAAAGGTGCATCCAATAATTTTGCTTTAACATGATCTGGTAACGTATGTTCTTTTAACCAGGCATGTCTTCTAATGACAGAGCCTGTAACTGCTGCTCTACAGGAGGCTTCTAAAGAATCAAAACCACATTGCAAAGTATGTTTTCCCACTTGTTCAGCTGCATGCAATAAATCCTGCATTTCTTTAAAATTAGGAGGATCTGAATCTGGAAGCATTTTTTGTTTCAACTGAGACATCAAAAATTGCTGATATTTTAGCATGTGAAACTGGCAATTTAAGGCTCTCATTGCTAAAGTTGCAGACGTATATACTTTCTTTCCCCATCTGTCTAATGCTCTGGAATCTCTGTCAGAGGGAACTGGATTTTTTGCTGATGAGGCCTTAATCCCTTTGGGTCCCTGTGAAATAGTTTCAGGGTCAGCAACAGGGCTTTTATACAGAAATTTGTGTGAGTCAGGGACTCTAATATCTGTCAGGTTTAACTGGGGCTGGAGGTAAGGAGTCAGGGTTTAAGCTGGATTCAGTATACACATCATCCACAATATCTAACACTGGTGGAATAGCAAGGGGTCTGTGTTGAGGTAATAAAAGGAAGTCTCTGAGCCTTTTCTTGGATTCTGAGTAATCCTGGCCTTCCCAATGGAAATGCTCCCTCATGGTATGTAAGGTTTCCCCAAAGGAGTAGTCCTCAGGTGGAGAGGCTGATGGAATTGATTCCTCAGCATCAGAATCCTCATAAGGGGGAAAAGAATATCCTAGGTCTGAGGATGAATCTGAAGAAATGGACACCTGGTCGGATGAGTCATAGTTTGCATCCTGTCTGGACCTTTTAATCAGAGGGGGATGGGACCCCCTGATCAGAGTGATTAGGTCTTTGGCCATTTTGAGAATTTGTTTCTTAGGCATGGAGGCCTGTCCTGGAGAATGCTGTATTTGTTTCTTTGTTTTTAAAGGAGGCTTAGACTTAGCAGAGGGTTTAATGCTTAACTGCTTAGGTCTGAAAACACCCTCTGAAGCTGCGGGTTGCTCAGCTACTTCGGATCCCTCTGAAGGGTTAGTTTTGGTAGGCTGAAAAACTTGTGCATCCAAAGGCCCAGCCAGCTCCACGTGGGAGTTGGAGGCGGCCAGTGGTTCTGCAGAAGCGGTCGTCAGGGGCTGCGAAGGCACCTCGCTGAAAACCGGAGAACCGGCAACTGGCCTAGAAGAGGCCTCGTTGTCAGTTCTGGGCCTAGGATGCCTGTCCTTGTCTTTGCACTTTTTATGTATTCCGGTCGTTGGAAGTTCCGACGGCATGGTGTAATTGAATTTTCTGCCAAAATAATGTTGGGCAAAATCAAACCGATGTTTAATAGTGCGTTTGTTAAACCTAGCACAAAACCGACAAACAGTGACGTCGTGGCCTGGGCCTACGCATGGGATACAATAGGAATGGAAATCCTTATGAGGTACTTGCTTCCCACAAGAAATACAGTTATTAACTTTTACTGACATCGGTCTGAGGCAAGAAAAAGTTTTCCCAACGGGGTACTTAGCTTTGTAGAAGACTTCGGTTCTGGATTCAGAATGAAAATCTCAGGAGTCGGCCGACCGGCACTTGCGAACTGCTTTTGCTTCGGGCACTACGCGGCAAGAAAGAGTGAAGAAAATGGCGTCAGCTGCATCTTATATACCCCTGTCGCACTGACATCAGGGAGAAGGCGACAGCAACCGATGCCGGACCAAGACTTTGGAACTCAGGCCGACTGGGGAATCGCCTGATGGCAGGATAACCCAAGTGTAATGACTGCAGCAGTGTAACACGATGAACATCAGATTCTGCAGGGTTAGCATCTTCAATTTTGGAACGTTCATACACAGATTGTTTTCTACAAGAAACATACTGGAATAGAAATTTTTGACCATTCGACTTAATAGCACCAGTTCTATGACTTCTGGATAAGTGTTGAAGAACCCGAGGAAAAATGTTTGCCTGGTTTGGATGGTGGGGAGGAAATCCCCTGAAAGGAGGCATTTGCATCTAGTGCCAACTATGTTCCTTCTGAACCACTGCTTGAACCCCAAGAGTTTGAAGCAATCTGTTTTCAAAGGAGAATGTACAGACAGTTTTTGGGACATTTTGAGACATAGGGGCAGGTTGATGTGGAAGGGGGAAAAGAGCTATTGTAGTCAGACTGTCACATTTTAGGAAAAGATCCTTGTTTCTCATTATCCACCACCTGTCATGTTTTGTGGTTTCCTGTTTGGCTTGAGAAGGCAGGGGTTGCTTGTTCTGTTTCTTAGAAGAAAAAAGGAACTTGTAAGAGGGGCACTGAAAAATCTTAGAAAAACATTAATTTTCCTCTCTCATCAAATTGAGGACCTGAGTAGCAGATGAGCCAAACAAAACCTCCCTAACTAAAGTGGAATTTAAAATTTCAGATAGTACCTCATCAGAAAACATATCTGATTACAAAACCAGACATCTCAACACTTTAGCAGTAGCCCTAAACTCAGTATTTGCAAAATCATACGCACTAACGTATGTTTTGATACTGGAGTACTGTTAGAAACAATGAAATTCAGACAGGCAGTGTCTTAAAGAGGAAGTGCAGCAGACAAATCTCTCAAACTGCATGAATAAAAAATACCCTTAACACATGTCTGACGGTTAAGAATTCTATATAACAAAATGGAAGAAAATATTCTCTTACTAAATCTATTCAATACCTTTCCTTTGTTGTCCATAGGAGAAGGATTGCAAGACACCATGAGTCTATTCCCTGCTGGAAGATATGTGGATATAGCCTCATGCTCAGATCAAAGGTGGAAAAACATATTTGTTAGACTGAGAAACCTTGTGAAGGCTGTCTGCCTTTTTGTGACTTGAAGGTAGAAATTCAGAAGTATTACAGGGAGCATTATATACATCCTCCAAAGTTGTCATGATAGGAGGCAGGAGGCATGAGAGTGGAATGAGACTCATCTACTTGTAACATATATCTCCTAAATTCGGGGGAGAACATCCACATGCATCCTAGCAAAGGAAAAAACAAGTTATGTACTCACCATAATGCTCCATTTGAGTAGTTGTACTTCATTTGTCTTCAACTTGTGGGTATTCGGACCCGATATGGCTGCATCACTAGCATCTGATCTGAGCTCCAAGCTTCTCCCCCTACCCATAATGCTCCTCTATCTCCTTCCTTCCCTTAGATTGAGTTTACTATATAGGAGAACATAAGCAGACACAAATAGACCTTACCACTAAAGAGTTTTCACAAAACCTAGGTCAAGCATGACCAGGAGAGCCACAAGAGTGCACCTCTCCTATACCAGGATAGGACAACAGTGATAAGGTCAGGGGGAAGGAGGGGGGAATGGCTGAAGACAAATGAAATAGAACTACTCAGCGGGAACGTTACGGTGAGTACATAACTTCTTTATCTGAAGTAGTTTACTTCATTTGGTCTTCAACCTATGGGACAGAGTCCAAAGCTACCAACACTGGGTGGCCTTCATGGAAAGATATTCCAGAGCAGCACAGAACCAAAGGATGCCCTAATCCTAGACACAATATCCAATTTGTAATGGGATATAAAGGTGTGAGATGAGGACCAAGTACTGCATCGCAGATATCATCCAGCGAATCCCTAGACCAAAAGGCCACTGATGTTGCCATACATCTAGTTGAATGGGCTTTCACCTGCCCTATCACAGTATGCTCGAATTATACATTGTGAAATCCAACGAGCAATGGTAACTTTGGAAATTGGTTTACCTAGAAAAGGTTTGTGGTAAGAGAAACTGGTCAGATTTACGAAAAGATTTCATTCTATTTAAATAAAACCTCAGTTGTCTGTGTACAGCCAATAAATGTAACTTGTATTCACCTCTGTTTTGGAAGTTAGGAAAGAAGACAGGCAAACTGATGGTTTGACTTATATTTGCTTCTGAGGTCACTTTAGGGAGAAAGGAAGGATTAGTGTGCAGGGAAACCCTGTCTTTATGAAAAATCATATACGGAACTTTGATGGACAATGCTTGAAGTTCCAACACCCTCCTAGCCAAAGTGATGGCCACTAAGGTGGCCGTCTTCCAGAAAGGAAACTGTAAATCTGCTGATACCATGGGCTCAAAGGGAGGGGAGACAACAGCCTGAAGAACAAACATAAGGTCCCAAGGAGGCATAGAATCTTTCAACAGGAGCCGTAATAGAAAGGTACCTTTAAGGAAGGCTTTACAAAGCCTAGAGGAAGCTAGAGAAGCCATATTTCTCCCCACATGAAAATTAGAGATGGCAGCCAATTGGACTTTAACAGTAGAAGAGCTAGCACCTTGGTGAAAGATGCTGGCTAGTAATTCTAGAACAGCCAGGACCGGAGCCGTAAAAGGATCTAACTCCCACTGAGGCCCATAAAAAAAAAAAAACATTTGCACTTGCTACGATATATTTTCCTGGTGGAATATTTGTGAGCTGCCACCAGTATAGTCTTGACTGGAGATGATACACTGGGAGTCCTAATCATCACTGAAACTGGAGCAGCCAAGCAGTTGTGAGCTTTCTGAAGAAACTTCGGGATAAGAGGTAACGGGGGGGGGTAAGCATAAAGAAGACCGGGAGGCCAAGCATGAACTAGTGCATCTTCCCTGAGGGGGGTTCAGAGTGAAGAACTCGCTGCAATTCACATTGGAAGGAGATTTGAAGAGATCACGACAAGACTGACCCCACTTGAGGAAGATCTGTTTTGCTACTGAAGGATTCAGAGGCCAATAGTTCTGCTGTGCCTGTCTGCTAGAATGTTGGACCATCCCGGAATGTGACTTGCCACTAGAAAGTGGCTGGTGCAAATCTCCCATTCCCACACTCTCATGGCTTCGCGACAAAGGGGGTAAGATCTGGTTCCACCCTGCTTGTTTATATACCAGACTACAGACATGTTATCTGACTGAATAGAAATTGTCTCCAGAGGAAGATAAACATGAAAGGCTTGCAATGCTAGAAGAACCGCTCTCATCTTCAGGACATTGATATGCAAAGTTGGTCTTGGAGATGGAGCACGTGCCTTGGACTGTTCTCCCCACCCTAGCTGGGAAGCATCCGTGGTCACTCTGGTGGTGGGAAAGGCTGAGAGAAATGGACGTTCCTCGAGAAGATCCAGGGAGAGGATCCACCAAAGGAGAGATTCCCTGCACGCCTGAGATACACTAATCGGATAGGATAGAGGAACGTCAAGAACAGACCACTGGACCGCTAGAGTCCACTGAAGGACTCGCATGTGAAGCTGTGCCAGGGGTAAAAGTTTTATTGTGGCTGCCATAGAACCTACAGACCACAGCACTGTTTCTGCCAATGGAAGAGAAGTCTGAAAAATTTAAGATACATGACGTCTTAGACTGTGTACTCTCTCCGGGGTGAGATAAACATTTTAACTGTATCCAGCTGGGCTCCGATGAATTCTAGTTCTGTACTGTAGTCAAAGACGATTTGCTGAGGTTGATGGCAATGCCCAGACTGTGTGCTAAGACAAGGAAGTAGTCCCTGGCTCTGCAAAGTAGACACTTGGTAAGGGAAGCAAGGAGCCAATCGTCCAGGTATGGATAGACCTGGATCCTCTGAAGCCTCAGGTGAGCCGCTACCACTGCCATTACTTTGGTAAACACCCTGGGGGCTGTGGTGAGACCAAAGGGTAGGGCTCTGAACTGATAGTGACTGGCCTCCAGCCAGAGTGGAGAAACCTGTGGGAGTGCCTGTTCATTTTGATGTGATAGTACGCATCTATCAAGCACATCCAATCCTCTGCCTGCAGATAGGGCAGAATAGACTGTAATGTGACCATCCGGAAATTTTCCTTGGGTACAAACAGGTTCAAGGTGGAAAAATCCAGAATTAGTCTTCGGTTCTCCATTTGCTTTGGCACCAAAAAGAACCTGGAATAGAAGCCCGATCTGGACTGGTCTGGGTGGATGGGTTGGATGAGACTTTTTTAGCAGCTGTAGTATTTCTAGAACTGCTACCCCCCTTTGAGTGGGTGGAACGTCTGGGAGGTGTTTTGGTGGGGAAGGTGTATCCATAAATGGGATGGTGTAGCCAATAGATATGATTTGTAACACCCAATGGTCTGTTGTTAAGGATTCCCATTCCGTTGGATGTAAGGCAAGATGTCCCCCAACTGCCTCCAGAGATGAGCAGTTGGGCAGCCCCCTCAGGGCTGCTGTGTGGGACTGTCCAAGAATGGGTTCTCGAGACATGACGGTCCTCAGACCCCCTCTACCTCTAGGCCAGCGTGTATCATATCCCCCTCTGCCTCTGGGGGAAGATGAATCCTGAGTGTCCCAGGAGAACTGAGATTTCCAGATCCACAACTTCTTTGCCCCTCGCTGGTTCCTTGAAAAGGGCCTTTGAGGGGTGGAGAAGTGGATTCTGATGGCAGACAGCGTCTTC
This sequence comes from Protopterus annectens, assembly GCF_019279795.1. Taxonomy (NCBI): domain Eukaryota; kingdom Metazoa; phylum Chordata; order Ceratodontiformes; family Protopteridae; genus Protopterus; species Protopterus annectens. The sequence continues at coordinate 568,860,701 of NC_056735.1, forward strand.
CCGTCCTTCTCACACTGGACCAGGGTCTCGTGAACAGACTTCCCGAACAGGGAAGAACCATCTTAGGGGGCATTGGCAAAGGACACCCTGAAGGGTTCAAAGAACTGGCATAGCCGAAGCCAGGCATGCCACCTCATAGCAACCCTGGACCTGGCAGCCCTAGCAGCTCCTTTCATGGCATTGGAAAGGAGATGCATGGACATATTCGCGACAGCTTTTAGAGTGGCCATGCATGCAGAGAACACTTTCTTGCCCTCCACCAATATGGGCTATAGGGGCGATTCAGTGACATGCTTGACAAGGTCATGGTGTAATTGGATAACGTGCCATATAGTTCCGCACCTTTATAGAAAAGTTTGAAGTATAAACCTGCTTCCCCAAACTATCCATAGTCCTTGACTCCCTGTCAGGAGGGTGGCCTGTGGAGCAGTTGTGCGCAAGCTCCTTTGTGGCAGCTGCTAGCACCATAGCATCTACTGGGGACCCCTTACTTGAGCTAGGCTTATCTGGTGGGGGGATGAGTACTTTATCTGGTCTTCTCGGAATAGATTCCATGGTGTCCGGTTCCTTCCATGCCCTGATGGTGATCAGATCCACACAAGTGGATCCGCCGGGGGGGACGACACCCAGGAGGTACATGGGCCCATGCTGAATGCTTCCAGGAACACTGACTTGTCTGGGATTGGTTTTTGGGTGGACCACCCACCTCTTTGGTGCAGGAGTTCCAAGATGTCTCCAAAAGAGACACCCTCAGGGGTGATCTGGGGGATACCTTCCCCTTCCTCCAAGTCAGTGTCATCCATGAGGGACTCTGGAGAGGAGTTCAGGTGCTTCCTTTTGCATGGTCACCTGCAAGGCACCTCCTCAGTGGGGCTCTCAGGGTAGGACTCACAAACTTCCTGCTGCTCCCGAGTGGGAACCCCCTGAGGCATAGCAAGCACAGGCTGTCCCTGAGATGGTAGAAGAGTCAGAGCCTTACCTAGAACCAAGGGAGTCAGGGTGGAATCCGAGAAGGAAATGGTCAGGGGTCTCAACCCACTCAAGAGAACCATCTCCATCAAGTAAAATGCCAAAGGAAAGCGGACATCCTGGGAAACAAGCAAGGGAGTTGCTCTCCTCGGATCCAGTGGGGGAGTCGAAGCAGAGCCCACAGAAGCAGAGATGCCAAGAGGGAGAGACTGCAATCTGACAAACTCTGAGCCAACAGAACCCCCTCGGATCCGAAGCAGAGGCTATGGCTCTGAGGGCTATGATCCAAACTGGTCAGATCTGACACACTCAAGGCAATGGCTGGCATTGAGGTACAAAGAACTGTCAGCCCCGACCTGGATCTGAGTGTGGATGAATTTCCACATCATTTTGTCCATCTCTGCCTCTCTCAAACTACGAGTAGAGCACAATGACAAAGCCACCTACCCTGGCCTGGAGAGGCTCTGGAAGGTGGACTGGACACCTCTGGCTCCAGGGAAAATCTGGGTCAGAGGAGCTGGGGGGTACCGGGCCTAGAAGATGTCATAGCCTTGAGTGGAGGACCTAATGGAATAGAGCAGTCCGGGATCTCTTCCTGGGTCTGTCCTGCATAGATTTGTCCTTAGCTTTGTCCCCATCCGCAGGCTCCAAGGTGGGAGGTTGAGTCCCAGAGGACTGGGAAGGGGAAGAAGCAGAAGTGGCCACCGCTGTGGCCAGGCTAGAGATAACGGGGACGGCCATCACCGAGGAGAGAAGAAGGCCTTTCAAGACCAGTTTAGCCCTTCTATGCTTAAGGGCCCTAAGGTTAAAGCCTGCACAGATGGAGCAGGCCGTGAGAAGATGGGCCGTGCCTAAACACACTACGTACAGTGTGTGGCCATCAGCTGGGAAAAGCTTATAGCCACACTGAGTACTTCCGAAAGACAGGGTTCAGGGCATCAGCCATGCTAGGGAAGTAAAGGAATGCATGCATGCACACACACACACACACACACACCACAGTCACACACACTCGTTCACTAACAATAAGGGGTAGTGGTAAGGTGAAGAGGGAACTCCCACACTAAATTTTTTTTTTTTGAACCAACAAGACGTGAGGTAGAAAAAAAGAGAGTAGGAGAATACACCAACACCTAACCGCAAACTAACACTTACCCAAAGATATGCCTGGAGCTCAGAGACCACTATGCGAACTCAAAATTGGCAAATGAGATCTGAGGGAAGGAGATAGAGGGGCATTATGGGTAAGAGGGGAGCTTGGATCAGATGCTAGTGATACAGCCATCTCAGATCTGAATACCCACAGGTTTAAGACCAAAAGAAGTAAACTACTTCAAAAAATCCTCCAAGGGAGGTTATGAGAACCAAGTTTCCTCTGAATCAGAGACTTGGGCTTGGAAATCTCCAGGAGAAGAATCACTGCTCCTGTCCAACACAGAATCCTCCGACTTCTTGGGAAAATTTCTGCTGATATTATTTTGATGTAAGGATTTCTGAGCTTCAGGATTAACAGCCTATAAAAATTGCCTGGTTATGGTTAAAAAAATTCATCTTTTCTAAGAGACATCATGTATTCAGATAATCCTGACTGAGCTCAGCAATATATTCCCCTATTTCTAATTCCCCCTTTTTTTCTCACTCATACTGGTTGTTCTCAACCTTTGATGTTTTCCCTATCCTAACCCACCTGCAGTACTCTCTTTCACTTTTTGCTCCTACTATATGCTATAACTAAGCAATTTGTCATCTCTTCTTTTTCTAACTTTATGCAAATCTATTCTATTCTTATCTCGCTCCTATACTAGTGCTCTGGCAAAAGTTGTTCTATCCCAAATTGTAAATAGTGTACAGTTCATTTGACTCTCTATCTGTCAGCTTATTTCAATTCTTCTCCCTTACGAGTCAGTCTTATTATAGCAACTTCTACTAAATAATGTTGCCTCTCCTTTGTTTTTTCTTGTTATAATACTTCTGCATTTCACTACACCAATAACAACTTTGTCCTTTATTTGCTTGTATGTTTACATTTTTTGTATGATTGGTTCTGTGTTGAGTGTGATTTTAATTATTGTTCTTTTTACTGTAATTTACTAGTCTGTTAATGGAGCTTTTCTCCTCGGGCCTCTGCTGAAAATGGACAATGTATCCAGCCAGACTAGCCCGGTTAACAAATGTAAAATAAAAATAAATAAAACAATGTCTAAACAGTTTTTTTCTTTACAGGTTTGTATGAACACCAACTTACTGAAGGCCATTTTTGCCCTGCCTAGAGGGTTTCTATCCAGATCTACATGAGAAAAAAACTCTGAGATTGTCTCCCTGACCCATAAGAGATGGTACTCCCATGTCCAGATCAGACAGTGGAACAGCCGAAAAGGATGTGGCTGACTCTGTTTATACTGGCTGAAAGGACTACACCAAAGGAAGCCAGAGAAGTAATTGAGTGGTCTGATGAACAACTAATGGTCAATACAGACTCACCAGCCATCAGCTCAGGCATAGACTGAGCCCTCTGAATTGGCAAGGGCCCCTCAGTTGGTTAATTTTTCTTTCAAGGTATATTATGGAACAGCTGCAGTGGGATAAGTATCCATTTTGTAATAAGGAGCACATCTCAAAGGTGGTATGCTTTTCTGGAACAATTCAGTCGGAAAGTAAGTGTTCACAGAAGCAGCACACTTACATATGTTCCCCAAACACAGCATAAGCAGTACACTAAATTCCTGTCAGAAAACCACTTTTCTAAAGATTCAGTCTGACAGAATAAAATGGCAGATACATTGTCATACAGTGCACACAAACACTAACCTTCTCCTTAACAGTCCCTGCCCTTATGAAACATTTCCTTACCCTCAAATTTTCATAAAACACAAAGCTTACATAAACTGTATATTTTTTTCCTCAAAAGTACCCCCCTAAAACAGTTTAGAGATGAAAACAGCAGTCCCTGACAGGAGGAAACTTTTGCTTTTTTTTAAAGGGGAAACATATGGGAGTGATACTTAAAAGCCCCATATAAAAATACCATTTTTAAAGGTCAATATTCTGTGTGGAAAGGTTTCCCACTTGGGGCTTAACTGCCAGAAACAAAGCTGAAGGCCAGCTGCTGCTCCTGTGAAGTTTCTGCGTGGTTTCTTCACAGTATGGCAAGAAATTACTGAAGAAATCTTCAATCTGACTGCCAAATAATGTGCATAGGGCTGTCCAATCAACAGTCAGAGTGAAGGTGTAGATGGGAGCCAGACCTTTTGGAAGCTGGCCAGTTGCTGTGCCCTAGACATGACACAATCATACAGGCTACTGCAGTAGTGGGAATAAGCATATAACACTTGTCTTAAGGACATAAGAGTTAATAGCTATGACTGCTTGCCAAGCCACAGATGGTCTACTTTGGGATGTAAGTGTGGGAGTACATATGCAAGTGAGGATGATGCAACTCTCCAAACTGAAGCAGGTGTTCATATCACTTTTGTGGGGGGGGTGTTATGGCCATAACAGAAACATCCTAACAACTGATGCTACCAATATTACATGTCTGCAAGGGAGGCAGTGGCATTGAGCTGTTCCCCAGCCTGGGGACAATTATGATCCATCCTGAAACACAGATTTACCCATTCTGGGCAGAAGAGATAAAGCCAAGCCCTCAGGATGTTGGGCTGTTGATGCACTCGCCTGGCAGCTGGACAGAAGCATGAACATCAGCAGGGGCACAAACATGTCCATAACTGTTTGGATGACAACTCCATCCAGTTGGCTTCTGCTTGGGTGCAGGTAGGGACTTCATGCCTCTCAGAACAAATGGGTTTAAAACATAGGAGGAGGGCTTGACAAATGACAGACACAGATGCAGAAAGTACTCAAGATAAAACTTGGGTAACATGGAAGCAAATCTTCTGAATGCCACCACATGTAGCACAGCCGCTCAATGTTCTCCCCTCAATGCTCTTGCAGACATCTACCATGGAAAGAGAAGCCGTTACATTGCAGTGAATAGTGAAAAAGGCTGCAGCTAGCTGTTTTGAACCTTCAGTATTAAACCAATTGTTTTGAATTCCCTGACAAAAGTAATGCAAAGAAAGATATTTACAATAAAGAAAAATTGTGTAAAATCTTACCATAACCATAGATGTCCTTCTCTTCCATATTGCAGTATTCTGTACATATGGATTTTCTCCTCTTGCTACCCAAATGTCCGGCCAGTATTCAAAAGATTTCAGTCACTGTATGGTGCATGGGACGTCTGACATGGTCAGCAGAGCATGGGCCATAAAAGTGACGTTTATGCGCACTAGACCTCAGAACTGAGCGCCCCAGTTGGAACCAGTCCCAGAGAAGGTAATGCAAGTCCTGTGCCAGCCAAAAAGGGAACTTCCAGATAATAGCAGGGGTAGGTGAGAGGGAAGAAATACTGCAACATGGAAGAGAAGGACATCTATGGTTATGGTAAGATTTTACACAACTTTTCTATGTCCTTTTATTCCCATGTTGCAGTATTCTGTACATATGGGTGAGTGCCAAAGTTCATTGTAAGGAGGGGGGGTGGCCTATGAAGTATAGCCCTGGCAAATCCAGCCATGGACCTGGACATCGCATCTATCTTGTAATGTTTTGTGAAGGTTTGCACAGAAGACCAAGTGGCTGCTTCAAGGATAGTGTAAGTGCCCAAGCCTTTGAAGAAGGTTCCAGAAGAGGCCATTGCCCTGGTGGAATGTGCTTTAACACTGCCTTGCGAGGATTTCCCATAGTGTTTGAAGCAAAAGGTAATAGCTTTGGAAATCCAGGCTGAAATGGTTTGCTTAGACACTGCTTTTCCTAGGGCACTGGAATGGAGACACAAACAGTTGGGCAGCCTGTCTGATGGGCCTGGTTTTGGGCAGATAGAATCTGAAATGTCTGTGCACATCCAGGGAATGTAGTACACTCTCACTGTCTCCCTGTGGGTTGGGAAAGAAAGGGGGTAGGTGGATGGCTTGGTGTAAAGAAAAGTCATTGACCACCTTTGGCAAGAAGGATAGGTTGGTTCTAAAGATTACTCTATCTCTGTGGAATATGAGAAAGGGTGAAATAGCCAAGAGGGCTTGCAACTCAGACACACTTCTAGCTGAGGTCAAGGCTACTGGAAGGACAGTCTTCCACTGCAGTGTTTTAGGGAAGCTTTGGATGCTGACTCAAATGGGGGGGGGGGGTGAGCTACTCTAAAGCATAGTTCAGGTCCCATGGAGGGGGAATGGGTCTCCTTGGTGGCCTGAGATGGAAGTATCCTCTTAAGGAACAGTTTTGCAGACAATCTGGAAGCTAAGAGGGGTGGTCCAAATAGAGGCATGCAGAAATGGCAGACAAATGGACCTTAATGGATGAGAATGTTAACCCTGCCTGAAAAAGTTCACACAAGTAAGACAGTACTAGAGAAGTCTCACTTTGCATTGGGTCCAAACTGTCTTTTAAGACACCATATGGATAATCTTTTCCACTTGGATACGTAGGATGATCTGGTATTGGGTTTCCTGTCCTCCTGCAGGACAGTGAGAATGTCCTCATTGTAATGGTGTCTGAAAAGGATCCGAATCCTATCACACACACAGTGAGGTGAAGAGATTGCCACTGTGGGTTGATTTGGGTTCCATTGTCCTGTGTGAGAAGGTCCACTTTGAGTGATAACTTGCAGTGATTGCCCTTGAATAATTGCAGGAGGAGGGGGAACCAATGCTGTCTTGGTCAATAGGGAGTCACCAGCAAGAGTTTTGGTCTGTCCTGATGGATCTTCAGCAGGACCTTCTGAACAAGGGGGAATGGGGGATACATAGAGAAACATCCCCTTTCATGAAAATGAAAAGGCATCTGTTGCCATCACCAGTGGTTCTGGCACTCTGGTGCAGAAGGATGGAAGTTGCCTGTTGAAGGCAGAGGCAAACAGGTCTATTTGAGGTATATCCTATCAGTGGACCAGGTCCAGGAAGACATACCTGTGTAGTATCCATTCATGGGCCACAGTCATGGACCTGCTGAGGGAATCTGCCTGAGAATTTTGTTGGGAAGGTATATATACCGCCTGACTCCCTGACTGGTGGCCAGTTCCCACACCAGGAGAGCTAGTCTGCAAAGTAAGAAATATTTGGCTCCCCCTTGCTTATTGAGATACCGCAGCACTGTGGTATTGTCTGTAAACAGCTTCAGGAATCTTGTTGGCACTGGTTTGGAAGGCCTGCAGGGCCATTAGTGTTACCCTCATTTCTTTCACTTTTATGTGTTCTTTCCTGTGTGGTATTGGCCACACTCCATGCACTTTCAGGTGCCCCAGAGTCACTCTCCAACTGAGGTCTGAGGTGTCAGCGTACATACTCTGTCTTGTTTGAGAGGGTTGAAATGGAAGGCCTGGGTTGAGCTTCACCTGATTCAGCCACCAATGTATCTCCTGCTTGAGGCAGGGCAGGAGGGGCACCCTGCATTGAGGGGCTCGGAATGCTGCATCAAAAAGTACAGTTGTGTACACTTACGATAAATGTAGATGTTCAAGTGTATTCACTGTTGCAGTCATCACATTTGTGTTATCCCTGCCAGGGTAGCCCTCGGCCTGCCCGAATACCACAGACTTAGTATTTCTGCATCGGTTGCGGTCAATTGAGGACTGATGTCAGATTGTCAGTGGTATAAAGTAAGGCAGCCAACACCATTACATCAGTTTTTCTTGCCCTAACCTGTCAGGAGCCCACAAGTAGGAGGCCAGGCTCTGGTGGAAGAACCACCACCAGTGGAAAATAAATACCAATATGTTCCTTGTAAGGAAAGGAGAACAATAAGAAGGAATGGTAATAAAAGGAGAAAGAGAAGAAAGTGGGATGGAGGGAAGGAAACCAGGACTGCAATAGTGCATACAAAGTGTACACAACTGTACTATGTTCTTCATGTCTCACTGTTGCAGTCATCACATTTGGGTTGATTCCCAAAGCTGAGGAAATGGGTGGAGGCAGTCAAGGAAACTAAGGGCTGACTAAGATGCCCTGCAAGACTGCAGGGGTAAACACTGCCCTGGATTTGGAGGAGACAGGCAGGTGGTAATGCTTGGTAAAAGTGTGAACAGATGTGCAGGTGGCAGCCTCTTGGATGAACCTTCAGACTCCTCTGAGGAAAGCTGCAGAGGTGGAGGCTGCTCTGGTGGAGTGTGTCCTGACCCCCTTGGGGGAAGGTTTTTCATGCTGTTTGTAGCAGAAATGGATGCAGTGTGCTATCCATTTGGAAATGGTTTGCTTGCAGATGGCTTTGCCTTCTGCCCCGGTAGCAAAGCTAACCAGCAATTGATCAGACTTTCTGAAGGATTTAGTCTTTTAGATAGAATCTGAGCTGTCTGTGCACATCTAGAGAGTGAGGAATCCTTTCCACTTGTTCTGGGGATTAGGAAAAAAGGTAGGTAAATTAATGGATTGGTTGAGAGCCACACTGGAGACTACCTTGGGCATGAAGAATGGGTTAGTTCTGAGGATACCCTGTCTGCATGGAAGATGATGAAGGGTTACACAACAATGAGTGCTTGCAACTCAGAGACTCTTCTGGCTGAAGTGATGGCCAGAAGGAATGCTATCTTCCCGGAGATAAATTTTATCTCTGCAGAAGAAGCTGGTTTGAAAGGGGGCAGGGTGAGCTTTTCCAATACAAAGTTAAGGTCCCAAGCTGGTGTTGGTGCCCTTCTGGGTGGCCTCAAGTTGCTACCCCCTCTTAGGAACTGTGTGACCAAAGGATGTGAGAAAAAGGGGCTGCTCAGTGTGAAGATGAGCAGCAATAGCAGAGGCATGAATGTTTATAGAGGAGAAAGAGAGGCCACTTTGTACTAGGTCAGCTAAGTATTCCAAGATGAGAGGGAGAGAGGGCTGTGCCGTACTGGCTCCCTTAGTCTGGATCCAGGTGCAGAACCTTTTCCATCTATCAGCATAAGACTTTCTGGTGCTAGGGCATCTGGCCTCATGGATAACATCCAGAACCTGTTTACTGAGGTTGGCAGTTTGGTTCAAGGTTAGGGAATAAGCCAAGCTGCCAAACTGAGTGTCTGCAATTGGGGATGCATGAATTCCCCTTCCTTCTGGATCAGGAGGTTTAGAATCGGAGGAAGATGCCATGGAGGTAGCGGGGACAGGTTGCGCAGCAAGGGGTACCAGTGTTGCCAGGATGAGTCTGGAGTTATAAGAATGATCCTTGGTTTTTCCTCCTTTATTTTGAGCAGTACCCCAGGAATGAGAGGTAGGGGAGGAAAGGCATAGACCAATAGACTGACCCAGGGGAAGAACAAGGCATCCACTTTCTAAGCCATGCAGTGATGCTCCCTAGTGCAGAATTTACAGAGCTGATGGTTGGTGTGGGAGGAAAAGAAGTTGACTTTCAAGGTTGCCCATTTCTGAGTAGTTAGGGTGAAGGTACTGCTGTTGAGTTGCCACTCATGTGGGTCCAGAAGATCTATGCGTAATTGGTCTACCAGAGAGTCTGGCAGGAATTGTGCTAACAGGTGTAGTTGCATGGCAGAGGCTGCATGCCAAAGGGTCATGACCAGCCTGCATAGAGGGTAGGAGTGAGTCCCTCCCTGCTTGTTGATGTACTACATCACAGTGGTGGTGTCTGTTTTGATCTGGAGAGCCCCTGGAGAGAGAAGGGGCTTGAAAGCTATCAAGGCATGCTACACAGCCATCATCTCTTTTTGACTGATGTGCAGAGGGATTTGCTGTGGGCTCCATTGGCCCTGTATGCACCTGCTGTCCAGGTGTGCACCCCAAGCATAGTCTGATGCATCTCTGGTGAGGGTCTGGGAGGCAGGGAGAAAGCCAGTCTCTTGTTGAGGGAGCATGCTGTTGCCCACCAAAGAAAATATTTTCTGAGGCAAGGAATTATAGGTTGAAGAGTTTCCAGGTCTTGAGAGTGCTGGCACCAAAGGCTCTTTGGGTACCATTGAAGTTTCCCCATATGCATGCAGTCTGGCATATGGAATGAGTAGTATGCAAGATGCCATGAACCACAGAGCTTGCAGGATCTTCCTTGAAGTTAGCTGGGGCCTGGTGGCTAGTTGAAAGAAGTAGGTTGTCAGGAAAATTAGTTTCTCTGGTGTAAGGTATGCCATCTGGGATGCTGTGTCCAAACTTGCTCCCAGGAAGATTATCTTTTGGGTAGGCAGCCGATTCTTTTTGTTGATTGTGTACCCTAGAGAAGTTAGGAGGGTCTTTACAAAGGCCAGGTACTTCAGCAGCTTTTCCTGGCTGTCTGCCTGAATAAGGCAGTCATCTAAGTATGGGTAAATCTGAATATTTCTTTGTCTGCAAAAGGCAATGGCCGGAGACAGACATTTTGTGAAAAGTAGATGAGCCAAAGGGAAGCACAGAGAACTGAAAAAAGTGTTGAGATCCTGCCCTGAAGCAGAGATATTTCCTGCATGATTCCCTGATAGGAATGTGGAGGTAGGCCTCTCTTAGATCTAGGGTGGGTCACCAAGCATCCTTGGAGAGCATGAGTAGCAGCTACTGGAGGGTGAGCATTTTGAATTTTGGGGTCACCAGGAAGGTGTTTGGAATGGACAGATCAAGGATGGGGTGCCAGGTGCCCTCTTTTCTGGGTACCAGAAATAGTCTGGAGTAGAAACCTTGGCCTATCTGTTCTGCAGGAACGTGCTCTACTGCCCTCAAAGAGATTAGGGAAAGGATTTGCTTTTGAGCCTCTGCCCACTGATTTGCAGGTAGATCTGGGAACCTTTGGGGTTGGAAGGGTGTGGAAGGAAAATTCATATCCCTGAGACACCATGTTCAGAATCCTGTGGTCCTTGGTAATGGTGGCCCAGGTGCTTGAATGAAATGAGAGTTTTCCTCCTAGGGGTAAGTTAAGGTGGGCAGAGGGAGGGGATGGAGGAGGTGAGTCATTGTGAGTTCTTACCATAAGGGGGTGGCTTAGAACTTCCTGGTTATGAAGTGGAGGAGTCCACTGCTTCAATCTCTGCAGTCCCTGTGTCTGCTGTCTGGGGGGGGGGTCTGTTTCCACAGGGCCTAGGCTGGGCCGGTTTACTGGGAGCAGGAAAGGACCAGTGTTTGTAGGGACAATGCCTGCTGAAATTAGGGGGCTGGACCTGCAAGAAATCCTTAACTGTTTACATAGATTTTGCTTTTTCTTCCATCTTTTTTAAGACCTCTTGTGCCTTTGTAGCAAATAAGTTATCTTTGCGCAAGGGGGCATCCAACAATTTAGATTTGACATGGTCTGGCAGGGGCTGCTCCTTAAGCCATGCATGCCTTCTAATGACAGATCCAGTGACTGCTGCCCTGCAAGAAGCTTCTAGGGCATCAAAACTACAGTGCAAGGTGTGTTTAGTTACTTGACTTGCAAAATGCATTATCTCTTGTAAAGCTTTAGATTCTGCCCAAGCAGGAAAGGAAGACATTTTTTGTTTAAGGAGTTCCAAGGTATGTTGCTGAAATTTCAGCATATGTAACTGACAATTTAGTGCCCCGATAGCAAGAGTAGCTGAGGTGTATACTTTTTTACCACATCTGTCCAATGCTTCGGAATCACTGTCTGAAGGGGTGGGATTCTTAGCAGAGCTTGCTTTAATCCTTTGAGAAATGACCTCAAGGTCAGCTGTAGGATTTTTAAAAAGATATCTGTGTAAGTCAGGGACTCTGTAGTACCCGTTTGATTTTCTGGGAGCTGGAGGAAGAGCATCAGGAATCATGCTGGATTCAAGGAAAACATCCTCCACAGCATCCAGGAAAGGGGGGATGGCCAAAGGTCCGTGCTGTGGAAGATCTAGGAATTCCCTGAGTCTCTTTTTAGACAGAGGGTAGTCCTGACTCTCCCATTGGAAATGCTCCCTTAAAGTATGCAAGGTTTCCCCAAAGGAAAAATCCTCTGGGGGAGAGGCTGAAGGAATGGAATCCTCTGCATCAGAATCCTCAAAAGTGGAGAGGGGTTGCATGTCTTCATATTCAGATACATCAGATTCATCTGACTCTTGTTCAGACAAAACTACAGGGGACAGATCTCTTTTCCTTTTGGAGGGGGTAGCTTGGCTTCCCCTAATCAGCATGATAAGGTCTTCCGCCATTTTAAGCATTTGAGACTGAGGCAAGGTAGCAGGCGCCTGAGTGTGGGTCAGTTTCTTGGGTGTGGTTTGTACCCTGGGCCTAAGAAACTCAGTTGTTTTTGAAAGAACAGTAGTCGCGAAAGAAGACGGTTTGTGTTGAGATTCTGTAATGTGAAGGACTTCCTCAAAAGACGGTGCCTGCTCAGCAGCTCTGGACCCATCCAAGGTAGAGGCGACCACAGGATCTTTAGTCGTAAGAGTTTTACAGCATACTGGACTCTAAAAGGGTCTTGGTAGTGGCCTGCGAATCAACAGAAGCAGGCATCAGGAGCTGCGAAAGTGCCCGAGTACCACAGAACTGACTAGCTTAACGGAAGCATCATTGGTAGATTTGGATCTGTGCGGTCTGTCTTTATCTTTATGTTTTTTCGGAAGATCTGCTGTCGGATGGCTTACCGAAGCCATATCGGAATTCAAAGACTGTAAGCGAAAATATCTGGCTACAACAAGGGCCCGACGATGGATAGTTCTGACGTTGAACAAAGCACAGAAGCGACAATGGAGGACGTCGTGGTCTGGGCCTAAACGAGTGGAAGTCTCGGTGTGGTATTTTCTTTCCACAGGCGAGACAATTAACTTTTTCTGATACTGGTTAGTGCAAGAAAAAAGGATCCCCAACTGGGTACTCAGCTTTAGAAGCCTTCAACTCGGTAGACGAAAACTCAGGTTGCAGCGACCGGCACTCATGTGAACTGCTCCAGGCTCCATGGTAAGAAAGACTGATGTAATGGCATTGGCTGCCTTACTTTATACTACTGACAAACTGACATCAGTCATCAAGCGACAGCAACCGACGCAGAAATACTAAGTCTCTGGTATTCTGGCCGGCCGAGGTCTACCCTGGCAGGGATAACCCAAATGTGATGACTGCAACAGTGAAACACAAAGAACATCAGACCTGAGGTACCATTGCAGTTTCCTCAAGTGAGGTCTTGATAAAGGCAGCATAGGTATAGTGGAAGCCATGTAATCCAGGAGCCTGAGGTACTGCCTTACAGTCATTTCTTTGGTGAGAAGAACCAAAAGCATATAGTGTCAAACTTTCCACCTTTTGAGGAGGAAGGTAGGCTTTCACAATGTCTGTTCGAATCCTGCACCCCAGGAATACTATTGTCTTGTGTAGGTTCCAGTTGGGATTTTGGGTAATTGATCTGAAACCCTAGGGACTGTAGGAGTGTAATGGTTTTGTGTTAAGTGTAGCAGGACAGACTGTTTGCAGTCTGCCTGAATGAGCAGGTCATCCAAATATTGGAATATTTGGATTTCGTGTCCTGCAGAAGGCAATCACTGATGCCAAACATTTGAAGACTATGGGTGCAGTGGAAATCTCAAATGGCAAGGCAGAGAACTGAAAGTGAGAGGAGGACACTGAGAACCTTAGGTACCTCCTGAAGCTGAGCGTTATGGAGATGTGGAGATAAGCATCCTTGATATCCAAGGTGGCCCATGAACTCTTTGAGGGAGAATGAGACAGTTGGCAATGTAAGCATCCTGAAAATGGGTACATGAAGGAAGACGTTCAGATGTGAGAGGTCTAAAATTTGCCTTTTCCCATAGACTGTGGGACCAACTGGATGGTATCTTGAGCAATAAGGGTGTCTAGCACTGGTTTTAAGAAGGGAAGTTGTTTTTTTGGGGGCTGGGGAATTCCCTTTCTCTTTGGAGGGGATGATTCAGGTCATGAAGTACCCGTGTTCTATTACTGAAAGGACCCACTTGTCTGAAGGGATGAGCCTCCACACTTGGAGACAGTGAGAGAGACATAAGGAGAGAGGGGCAGGGGGATGGGGGTTTCAAGGTTGGCAGGTAGTCACACACTACTTTGCCCTGTCTTGAAAGGGCGTGTTCTGGCTGGTGTGGCTCTATCAGGAGTGGATTGCTTCCTGATGGTTTTCCTAGGCCTAGAACAGGGAGCAGGCCATGAGCACTTTCTGATGAACTGAGTTTTTGCAGGATAATGTCTTTGAAACTTCGGAATTGGGGATACCAATAGATACTTCAAGTCTTTATTTCTTTGTTATTTATAGCACTTTGTGTACTGTGTATTTTTCTAGCTAGTTTCACTGTGTGTGAGGTATTAACTGGAAATTGTCCACTTTTATTAAGCATCTGTTGGGTTGTATGTTTCTGATAACTTGTTGCAGTTAAACTCTTTTTTCTAGAAGCTCCTTTAGCTGTTTAAAACTTTCATTTAAAGGCTCACTGCTGCTTTTCAGCTGCGAGAAACATTTCATAAGTAGTGGGGATATTTGTAACATTTCCATATTCAGGCTTGTATTTGGGCCTAGTGTTTGTGGAGGCTGCGTGTCTGAGCACATATTCAGGGACATCTTGGTTTAGCCAAAGCCATCAGGCATCAGGCATTTCAGTGAGAGAGAATTGTTTGAGATCATTGGCTGACTGAGGTCACCTGGACTACAGCTTAAACTAAGCACCTCATTGGTTCTTTTGAGATTTCTTTCTTAAAAGCTGTCTCAGGTTTCAACTTTCTGTTACCCAAGACGTTCAGTTGTGAGTGTTCTGCCATTTCACACCGAAATGAAGGAAGGACACTGAGAAAACTTGGAGCTATAATATACAACATTAAGTATCCTGTTTTTTGTTTATTTTGTTCTTTATTTCTTTATTTATAGCACTTTGTGTACTGTGTATTTTTCTAGCTAGTTTCACTGTGTGTGAGGTATTAACTGGAAATTGTACACTTTTATTAAGCATCTGTTGGGTTGTTTGTTTCTGATAACTTGTTGCAGTTAAACTCTTTTTTCTAGAGGCTCCTTTAGCTGTTTAAAACTTTCATTTAAAGGCTCACTGCTGCTTTTCAGCTGTGAGAAACATTTCTGCAGTTTGTTTCCCACCCTCCCTCGCTGCTGGTATAGTGTTTTTATAGTTGGTGGCTTTGCAGTTGCCCGCCCCTAGTGTAAATTTGATCTGGGACCCTCCTCCCAGTCTAGTGTCATTACCTCATTCTACCCAGTACAGGGAGAACATTTGAGAAGGCCAATCAGCTTAGTTTCTGCTACTCCTTTCTCTCTTTCCACTTAAAAAAAAAAAAAAAAAATTATCTGCTTTTATTGTATTTGTGTTTCTTCCCACTTTATTTAGTTTTTGCGTCATCTTAAAAGTACTCAATTGTAATTATTACTGCTTGGTGTAACTCATTCTAAGACTTTTAGTTTAAGCACTTAGGCTTCAGACCAGTTGTTTTACGTTAAGAAGGTTTGTGGTCTGCACTGTAGTGGCAGAACAGGTAGCTTACATCCTTCTAAGTTGGGAACTGCTGACTGAGGGCTCAGTGTCTGTTATTCTAAAAGTGTATTAATTCTGGTTTAAGCACTTGGGCTTCAGACCAGTTACTTTACATTACGAGGGTTTGTGGTCTGCACTCTTGTGGGAGGAGAGGCTGGCCTCTGCCCTTCTGAGTTGGGAATTTCTGGTTAAAGGCTTATAGTGCCTGCATATTTGAACTGCTTCTTACTGAAATTGGTACACCTTGTTTGCTGTAGCATAGACTAGATTCAGGCCTGCTGAATCTAGCTTTGTTTGTATGCTTGTTGTTTGTTTGCTTGTTATTTCCCTGAAATACTAATTCCACCTAAGCAGCGGCTTTTCAGCTTCTGTGGATCCCTAGTGATATCTGCATTGCTTACTGTACTTATTTCCTTGTTTCACTTGAAAGAAAGTTACTGTTTGTCGTTTTTGCATTTAAGTTACCTGTAACACATTGCATTTAAGTTACCTGGCACTTGCTCACTAAAGCAATTATATAAGTCAGCACTAAAAAATTAAAAGCACTACACCCTCACAAACTCCCCTTGAGTACCTTGTTCCCCATTGGCCCTTTTTTTCAATTATAAAGGAATTCCCAATACTATTCTAGCATGTCCAAAGGTCAGTTGTCAGTCTCCTCTCTGGTCCAGCTAGTGAATCTGGGAATCTTGAGGCATTGTTACAACTACCTCATGTACACAGACAACCCTCTACTCCTCCCAACAAATTCCATAACATGTGAGAGATGCAACCATATTGCCAAACTGGAGGCTAAGCTCTCTCAACTCAGTACTGGCGTAACCAGTCAGGAGGAGAAGGAAACCACACTCACTACAATTCCAGTCTCACATAGACCTACCACGACAGCAAACCAAACACAAACACACAAAAACATACTCGGAGGCTCTAAATAAAAATCTACCTAAGCAGCAGAGACCTCCAAAGCAGACACCCAAGCAACCGCTACCCCAAAACAAAACACGTGCAACACATAGCTCACAAAGCCAGTGTGCTGAACAGTCACAGCCCTTAAGGCTAAACAACACACCTGATACACTTGTAATAGGTGACTCTATCGTCAGGCATACTGACGTCCCGCTCACCAGGCTGAACAAGGAGAAGGTCACGGTGAGCTGCCTGTCGGGCGCTAGGATCCGCCACATAACACAAGCACTCAGGTCACTCCAAGGCAAGTACAAATATGACTCAGTCATTGTCCATGCTGGTGTGAATGACCTGAGACGTACCTCCCTGTACTACATGAAAAGAGACATAGAGGAGCTCTCTGAGCATGTAGCCCAGGCCGGTATGACCCTGACCTTGAGTAGCATCTTACCCTCACCAAGAATGATGCCACAATATTCACCAAGAATGATGCCACAATATGAAGACAAGATGATCAATTTCAACAATTGGCTTACGTATTGGTGTCATTCAAAGGGGATCCAATGCCTGTCAGCCTGGGATGACATGCTCGACAAGCTACGATGCTTCACTAAGGACGGCTTGCACCTGTCACCCCTGGGCGGCAAAGGCTCCTTTCTACCCCCATAGTGCCTTTTTTAGGCAAGGCTCAAAAGACAAACCCACCTCCATAGGTATCACGAAACTAAGAGTAATGCTACTCAACACCAGAAGTCTAAACCTCAAGATGCATGCACTCAAAACTCTCCTTAGCATGGAGAACATTGATATCTGTGCAGTAACAGAAACCTGGTTCAAGGCTCCCGAGAGCACCCCAGCACTACCAGGTTATACCTCATACCATGCTTTTCGGCCCCAAAACTTGGACCGAACCACAAAAGGAGGGGGAGTATCAATATTCGTCAAAGATACCCACACCTCCAGGTTGGTGGCACAGCACGAAGCATCAGAGACTATCCATGTGCAACTTAACAGTGGGTAAAACTGCCTTCCAGTTTATAGATTGCTACAGACCACCCTCCCAAACCCAGGAACCCCACCATTATATTGGGTGACTTCAACTACCCAAACATAGACTGGGAGCATTACTCTAGCTTCAACACCCTAGCCCAAAGGTTCCTAGAATTTATAAACTCAAATGCTATGGAACAACTTGTTACCATTCCCACAAGAGGGGAAAACATGCTGGACCTGATCATCACCAACATGGGGACTCTATGCTCCAGACCAGAAGTGTATCCCTCACTGGTAAGATCAGACCATAAAGTAATCTCACTGGATATTCACATCCCGACCCCACCCCCCTGCCCAGAAAACCACAGTGAAAAACTTCTCTATTCACACTCCTCAAAACCGAGGTGGAATCCTTAAAAGCCCCCAGGCCTGTGGAAAATACAGCCCAGACCGCAGAATCCTTTATAAACACATTCTATGAACACCTTCAGGAATGCATGGATCATGCAATCCCAAATAAAACCAAGACCCAATCCTCCAAAGGCAGGTGCCCTGTCTGGTGGACCCCAGCCATAAACAAACTATACAACAGGAGGAAGCTACTACATGATAGAGCAAAATCCCAAAAAGGGAAGGCATCTCTGATCAGTATTAGCAAAAAACTATGGGCACTCATAAAATCATCCAAGGCCAGCTTCGAGAGAAAAATTGCACAGGACACTAAGGATAATCACAAGGCTTTCTTTAGCTATGTTAGGAACCTGGGTGGGAATTCCCAGATATGCTCAGAATTAGTCCAAAATGACAAAAAATACACCGAACCCACAGACATTGCCAACATCCTAGCTGACAGGTTCAGCACAAACGTCTCCCCCACTCCCCACCAAAAGGGCAAATATCTATCCCAGCAGAGTGCTGCCCCCTCCTGACATCTCAGATGCTCAGGTAAGAGCCGCCCTCTCCAAAGCAAAAAACACAGCATCAATGGGACCAGACGGTGTCCCAGGCTGCATCCTACATGAACTCCAAGAAGAGCTAAACTCAAACCTAAAACTACTGTTCAATCTCAGCCTTACTACAGGATATGTACCCAAAGAGTGGCGTACAGCAACAGTGGTCCCTCTCCACAAAGATGGTGCCTCAACAGATCCTGGAAACTATCGCCTCATAAGCCTGACTAGCTTGGTCTGCAAAGCTATGGAAAGGATCATCATGGACCTCATAAATAAAGATATTGGGGACCTACAGACACTGGATCCTACCCAGTTCGGCTTTGTTAAGGGCAGATCCTGCCTCTTAAACCTGGTTGATTTCTTTGAAACAGTTACCAAGGCCATTGACGAGGGGAAGGTGGTCCACACAGCCTACCTGGACCTCACAAAAGCCTTTGATACAATACCCCACTCGGGCATTATAGATAAGCTAACCAGCTTAAATATAAACCCCTATGATACTAGATGGGTTGCAAACTGGCTCAAGGACAGAACCCACATGGTTAGAATTGCTGGAGCCATGTCAGACTCCATACCAGTTACAAGTGGCGTCACACAAGGCTCAGTCCTGGGCCCTCACTTGTTCGGTATATATTTCTCGGAGGTACCGGCCAACACGGAAGGACTGTGGCTGATCAAGTTTGCAGATGACTGCAAACTGGGCGCCATAACAGACTCTCCAGCAGACACAAACATCCTCCAAAAGGGCCTCATAGAAACAGACAACTGGTGCCAGAGCCATGGCCTCAAGCTAAATGCCAAAAAGTGTATAGTCATCCCCTTTGGCAAAAACAAAGTGCCCACAAATTACCACATAGGTGGTAATCCATTAAGTGCAGAAGTAGTAATTAGGGACCTGGGAACCCAATGTTGATAGCAATCTCTCATTTGACAACCATGTGGCCAAAGTGGTTAGGAAAACATTTTATATAGCCCACCTAATCATGAAGGGATTCACATCTAGATCAGGGGGGGTCATCGTGCCTCTTTACTCATCCCTCATCAGGCCCATAATTGAGTACTATGCCCCTTTTGGGATGTACCTTGCCAGACACCTGCAGCAACTGGAAAGACCCCAAAGGTACCTCACCAAGAGGATCAAAGGGCTCAAACAGATGCCATATGCTGCCCGGTTAAAGAAACTCCAGCTCTACTCAGTGGCATACCGCCTGCTCAGAGGCGATCTGTGCCCGACGTATAAAGCCATGTCCAACCCGGAATTAATGGACATGCTGCACCTCAGAAAATCCAAATCCCATCAAGCTACGCGCTCGAGAGACTTGAACCTCAGCACTGAAATAAATAGGACATGCTGGAGGGACAGATTCATAACCCAGAGGCTCCCTTCACTCTGGAATAAAATCCCAGTCCAGGTTAGGCAGAGTCCCTCATTGCCTCTCTTCAAGAGGAATCTTGATGAGTGGATGGGAGATCATAGGTTTACCCCGGGTATCACTTCTGTGTCACTGTTAGTCAGAGGCACAGTATACTAACCTCGAAAAAGGGCATAGCAAAATTAATTTAAAATGGGTGGCGAAAGCCAAACACACTCTGGCTAGGCTTATAAATGCCCTAGGGCAGATAGCCTTGTATGAACCTATGAACTTAAACAAGTCTTCAACCTTTGCTCCAAATAGGGCAGAGTTGTCCAAAGGAGCATCTACAAGATTAGCTCTAAAATCATCTAGTAGGGGGCTGAAGGCATAACCAGGAGTACCTTTGTAGGGCAAATGCTAATGCTGCTGACCTGGTAGAGGCCTCAGCAGCATCATAGTTGCACTGGATTGAGTGCGTGATAACCTGAGAAGTCAAGGAAACAAGGGAGCACAATTGAGCTTTGGCTGCTGAGTCTGGGAAGTCAGACAGTTGTTTGGAAATATTCTGCAAAAGGGATAAAGCATATTTAGATGTGTGTGTCTGGTAATTCATTGCTCTGAAAGCCGGAGTTGCACACGTGTACATCTTCTTCCCCAGACACTCTATGTTTTGCTGTTGTTGTCAGCAGGGAGGAGGATAGTAGAAGGCAGTAGTTTAGAAGCCTTGTCAGTGGAGATAGAAATGGTGGCTGGATCTGCTGCTGGTTATTTCACAAGAAATTTTTCTGTTTCAGGGACTTTATAAAACCTATCAGGTCTGCATGGAGCTGGGGGTTGGGAGTCTGGGTTTAAGGATGCTGCTAAAAAGGCATATAGAAAAGCTGGAAGAATGGGAGGAAAAGCAGTAGTGGCTGGGGAATCCATCTGGATGAGGTCAGAATACCTTTTTTGTACCCCAGTCATCTCAGATGATTCCCACTTAAAATGTTCCCCTCATTTTAGCTATAATTTCCCCAAAGGTTAGATCTTCTGCTGGGGAGTCTGCATCACCAGATTCTTCCTCTGGGGAACCATATCCACATGAGGAAGGGTACCGAGAGGTGTAGGAGAGAGATTCTTCAGAAGAAGAATCGGCATACTCTTCCTCTTCCACCTGAGAAGGCTCTAAAGTCTGAGGCCTAGGGCTCAAAATTGGAGGAGGGACTGTGGAAGTCCCAGGTGCAGTAGGCTGCAGGGCCAAGAAAGCATTAAACAGGCTTTGAGAGTAAGCCTGCCAATCTGATAGACTTTCTGAAGCAGGGGATACATGCTGCCTCTTCTCCTTTTTGAGTGACGGCCTAACAGGCATCTGAACAGAGGAAGGCCTAGGGTTGGACAACTGCAAAGGGACAGAGGGATCTGACTGTCCTGTTGAGATCCCTGGTTTCCCCTCGGCATTGGAGACTGACATCTGTACAGCCTCAGTGGACATGCCTTCCGCACAGGACTGTGCGGCTTCTGAAGAGGTGCCCGCTATATCCGGGATGGCAGAGCCCAAACATTCAACCAGGCAGCCGTCAGCCACAGGCTGAGCATTGGACAGTGGAGGCCCAGCTACATTAGCAGGCCTTGCAGTCTTGGCCTTCTTTGGTGGTTTAGCTGGCAAGTCAGAAGAACCTAACATACCTAGCGCTTACTGTTTAAAATGTTGATTCTCTAAGTATAAGTCGAGTGTGTGGAGTTGGCTACATAGATTTTTGGGAGCAAAAGCCTGGCAGATAGGGCAGGCCTTGTAGTCGTGCGATTTACCCAAACAAAACAAGCAAAGATCATTGGCGTCTTTGTGTGGTATTTCACTGCTGCACTTACACTTGCCCTTTCTGGCTGACATGAACAAGCATTAGAAAACAATGACTGAAAAGAAGGTTCCCCAGTGGGGTACTTATCTGAGTTTGAGAATCTGATGGCCAGGAAGGCAGGAACACCTGACGTTCGACTGGCGGCTTAGAGGTTCTGAAGTCTGGTGCACGCAGATGTCACTTTTATGGCCCACGCTCTGCTGGCCACATCAGACATCCGCACACACCATACAGTGACTGCAATATTTTGTATACTGGCCAGACATTTGGGTAGCAAGAGGAGAAAAACCCATATGTACAGAATACTGCAACATGGGAATAGGAAGACATCTACAAAACTTACTTCCTTGACGCATTTTGCCAAGGTAAATAAATAAATGGTAAACACCAATAATCCAACATAAAATAAACATCCTATGCTAAACTTTTGTCTGATAGAGGCATTCAAGATGCAAGATATAAGCCCTTTTTACATTCCAGAACATGCACTTTCAGCTTTTGTGATGGAAGATAAAGATTTAAGGCTTACATTCCACTCATTTGCTTTTTTTGCATAGACGTTCTCCTCTGACCTGTAAGAATAGCTTTGATGTTGTCGCAGGTATTGTCAATAAACTGAAAAAATGACATCCAAGTTCACGGAACCAATTCAATGAGTTCTGAAATTTGATCAACAGATAAGAAAGCACTGCACCATGTGATTGCTTTCACATTTTCTTATAGCAGAAGGAGCTGTATTTTTCAACTCTATAGATTCAGAAAACTTGAATGTTAGCAAGAGTATTGATGTATTCAATAATTGATTAAACAATGGAACTAGTATGCACTCATTACGAATTACTTCAGATTATGCAGCCAATTTTTAAGGTTTTAGATCATAATACTATACACACTTGGCAATTAGACTGAAAGGGACTAATCAAATAATACACAAGTGATACTATTTTTTTCTTTTCCACACAGGTGATATTGTTGAATAAGAGAAACATATGTTTTTATACTCATGATCTGAAGTTACATGCACCTGCCATGACCTTTGATGGAGCTTCTGCAACAAGTTTCTTGCCTTTTCCATTGCAAAATAAACTTCCCTTATATAAATAAAACTACAGTGTTATTTATTAGTGCCTCTTAGCTGAGTAAAACTGATTACAGTGTTTAAAAACCTCTCAACTACTGACTTGTTTGATAAAAACAGCTTTGTGAAAAAGTTACAAAATGACATCTACAAGTTTAAATATGCCTGAAGGTTGTCTACATGTACATCTGCAATTGTAAATATATACTTTCACCAAGTATTAAGTAAGCTTAATTATGTGTATAGAGAACGATGCTCACTGATCTGTTAACATGGCTATAACAGACAAGGAATGTTAAAGTAAAGGTTGGTTTCTGTCTCTCTTTCACTTCTCCCAGTAGCAAAGCTATCTTTTCTAAACATTTCAGGATTTAAGCACTGCACTTTTAATGTCTAAGAGGTACAGCAATATGAAATGTTGCAAAAAAATAGTAAAGAAAATAATGTAAAAGCTTGTTAATGAGAGTCAAAAACACAAACAAGGTAACAACAAAAACGAAAGTTCCAACAGAAGCCTAGCACTTTAGAATGCTCAGCAAATTGCACACAAGCCAAAAACAAAGGCATATTAAAACTAAAATTTCACTAACAAGAATATGGTTTTAAAATGTATATAACAAATTATAAGCTCAATATCTCCTACAGAAAAAGGCAGTATTTATCACATTGGGTGAAATCTAAGAACAAGATAAGTAATTTGATGGGAAAAAAGACAACGTCCTCTTACAAAATGGTCCTATAAAAGGGTATCAAAAACTAATGAAAAACTATGGCTGGGGTCTAAAGCTGAAAACAACAGGAGGACCTTACCAATTTCACATAAAAAGACTGCCAAAATGAAAGTTATATTCTCATCATAACAACAGAGCCATGTTGTCTTTCTCTGTCTGGTTCAACCTGTGGGTTATTGGATCAGACTCAGATCCAAGACCGGACATATCCCAAAGACTTTAGCTTGCCAAGCTACACCTACTCTACTAATAATGCCTTGCTCAACCAAGAATACCTGGGATCAAGTTTGCCCCCCTCTGCCTAAACTCACAAAACACTATCCTAAAAACAAACAAAAAAGGTAAACAACTTCCCCAACTTGGTTATCTTACGACAAAACACTTACCACAAACAGACAGGGGCAAGAATAGGGGAAGGTTGAAACAAATGGAGAAAGACAATGTGTGTCTAGCATGTCTTTTCCATCTGGATTCGACCTGCGAGACATAACAGCAAGGGTTGGTTCTATGGAAGGATATTATGCAATACTGTGGAACCAGAGGCCTTAAAACTTGACTGAATGTCACCTTGTAGTGGTACACAAAAGTCTGAGGACCCACCCCATGCAGCAGCTGCACACCCATCATTCAAAGAAGCTCTGGAGAAAAAAGCCATGGAAGTGGCCTCAGCTGTACTAAAATGACCTTCTGGTTTTGTAATGCAAGGACATTCCCCTCAAACTATATACAAAAGTAATGCAATCTGACAGCCATTTGGCTAGCGTAACTTTAGATACAGGCTTACCCAATTGAGACTTTGGAAAAGAAACAAGCAACTGGTTAGACTTCCTGAGGAATTTCATCTTGTCTACACAGAATCTCAGCTGTCTATACACATCAAGACAATGTAACACATTCACTTTAACTGGGGGAAATACACAGGAAGGTGAGAAAATCCAGAACCACATCCAAAGGGGCTGAGAAAGTATCAAAACTGAACCACATCCAAAAGGGCTGAGAAAGTATCAAAACTCAGAATTAGCCCAAACAGTGAAACTCTTCCATCTACTATCATACACCTTCTGTGTATTCATCTGGGAGGAGGACAAAATATGCACCACACTGCCTAAACGCTTGGGATTTCTAGCCATCAGGGGAATTGTAGAAACCATGTGGTTAACTTGGGTGTCTGGAGATTGGGTGGGTCCAGGCCTGCTGGGTGAGAGATTAGATCGGGAAGGGGATCCAGCACCAAACAGGGTATCTCAGAAGAAGCCAAAAAAAGGGGAATCAAACCTGGCAAGGCCAAAAGGGGACAGTTAGGATTACAGTTGCTCTGCCGTGGGCTGCCTTCTGAACAAAATGTTATTAGCAGGGTCAGAGGACAAACATACAAGAGAAATGGGGGCCAAGCAAATGAGAGTATCCCTGGGTGACTGCTCCTGTGGAGAGGCAAAGGCATAATACCTGCTGAACTTGGTGTTGCATGGGGATGCAAATTGGTCACAACATGGAGTGCCCCAGTTAGAAAACTCTGAGCAGCAACTCTCAGATTCAGGGAACAATCATTAGGAAAAAGAACATTTCTGCTTAAACCGTCAGCCTAAATTCTGGACTTCCTCAAGATATCCATTGCAACCAGAAACTGCCGAGATGAAATCACCCACTGCCAGACCCTCCTGGCCTCTCGGCAAAGGGGATGAGTGACTTCCCCTTTTTGTTTGTTCAGATACCAGATGTCTAACATATTGTCTGCCTGAAATGATATCAAACCCCTGGGGAGAATGTCCTGAATAGCCTGCAACACAAGGAGGACCATCCTTGTCTCCAAGACATTGATGTGAAGATTGGCCTCAGAGTAGGGCCACGTCCCTTGAAACTGCCCTTTGAAATGCACCCCCACACAAGAAAGGGGCATCCATTGTGACCATGTCTGGGGCGGGGAATAAATAGTCTGCCTTTGGGCACAAAGAGAGACTCCAGCCACCACCTGACCTGATCTTGACATACTTTTGTCAGAATTATGGTAAGCTCTACTGATGCACCTCTCAACTGTCAAAATTTTCACAGAATGTCCAGATTTTTTCTGCATATTTTTGGTCCGTTTCTCCTAAAATTTGTGGTCTTCTGGCAAAAGGGCTTGAAGTGAGAAAATAATGGTAGATATTCCAAGTTTCAGAGTTCATATCCTTCAGAAAATTCATGCTAATGCAACTTGCTATTCTATCAACTTTCTAAATCTGCAAGACGAATATTTAAAAAGTGTCCTTATTTTTGGGCCTTTGTCCCTCCATTATTTGTGGCTTTGTCCAGATTTCTTGTTCAAAGAGGTTGAGAGGTATGTCCACTGGATGGATTAACTAGGACCATTGCACTGCCAGAGTCTGCTGCAGAGTCCTCAGGTGGTACCTTGCTAGGGGAAGCAGACTGATGGACACCATCATGTGCCCCATAATTTTAAAAGTAGAGAAACTGGAGGATTTTTGTAAGACAGCAAAGAGATTACTTGAGAACAAAGGCTCAATACTCTGGATGCTGGAAGTCTGGCAATCTGAGAGATTGTATCTTAAGTGGCACCCTTTAACTTCTAGCATCTGGACAGGGTGGTGACTCAATTTCTGGCAGTTGACCATGGTTTCCAAGGAATTGCACAGCTGTAGTAAGGAGTCTGTGGGTCTGACTATGAATGCTATAGTGGGGGCTATGAGGAGCCAATTGTCCAGGTAAGGAAAGACCTGAAATTCCTGCAACCTGAGCCAGGTTGCAACTGCCATGTACTTGATCAGATCACCTGGGGGCAGTGATAATACTGAATGGTAAGTGGGCTGAATTGGTGGTGATTGGCTCCAGCAAGAAGCACACAAACCTCCTGGACCACCTCTATCTTCATATGATGGTAGGCACCCCTGAGGTTGATTAAGCACAGCCAGTCATCCTTCATCAACAGAGGTAATATGGGCTGCACTATGACAATTAAGAACTTTGTCTAACGTTTCAAAAAGGTTGAGATTGCAAAAAAACAAAATTGGCCTGAGGCCCTTGTTCTTCTTTGGAACCAAAAAGAACCTTGAGTAGTCCCTGGATCGTCATTGGTCTGGTGAGACCTCTTAGATGACCTGATTTGCCAGAAGATTCTTATTCTTGATGACTGTCTTCTGTCTCTGATTCGGTGGAACATCTGGGAGATATGGGATTTAAGTTTGGAACTTTTAAAAATGGATATGACAACACGAGTCTAAAGTGATGACCTTCCAAGCTTCTGAGTGTACAGCCAAGTGACTCCCAACTGCCTCCACAGCAGGACAGTTGGAAAACCCTTCATGATCACAGACAAGGCCTCCTAGAGAAAGTTCTGTGGAAGCTCTGATTCTGTGGACCGCCCCCTGCTGTGTGTGCAACATATATTGTAGTTATCCTCCCCCACTATGGGGGGGGTGGGGGCTCAGAAGGAAAAAGACTGCTGTAACTTCCTGAAGAAAGGATGTTTTCCTCCCTTCTGGTTCCATGAGTAGGACCACTGACGAGGTAGCAAAACATACTCGGATGGTGGATGTCTTTCCATTTTACTCTCTACTGGTCAAAGTGTCTAACTTTCTGCCCAGACAGACAAAAGTCTTCAAATAGGAAAGCTGCATAACCTCATCCAAGCTTGGTAATGTATGGCAATGCCGGTGCAAGTGGTTCAGGTTGCTCCACTAGCTTTGTTGGAGAGTAGCCTCATGGAAATGTTAGTAACGGATTATAAAGTGGACAACAGAGTCTCCAGAGTCCTATAAGACTCCGGAGTCTATTCTGTCTTAATAACCCTTGACACTTCCAACAGGATGCCCCACTGAAATCTGCTCAAGTGAGTTAGATTGTTTAGCACCCTTAGTGCAAATGTGGCAGAGGCATTAGTGTGCTTCATAAATGGTCCAGTGTCCAAGATTCCCTATTTGGGGAATGAACTGAGAATCTCTTCTCTGAAAAGTCTTAGTGGCCACTGCCACCACTATTGCATTGACAGCCAGCTCCTTACTCCAGTATAACCAATCTTTAGGTGGGGTAAGGATTTTATTATTTAGCTTTTTGGGAATTGGTTCCTTGATATTGGGTTCCTTCCACACCATCCAAGACACCAGGTTGATAAGTGTGTTTGAAGGTGGAACCACCACCCTGAAGGTCTCCAAACATTAACTCCTCCAGAGAAAGGGCTTTAGCAGTCCAGCTCCTACACTGGTGAAGAAACTCCAAAAGATTGCCAAAGGAGGAGTCATCTCAGAGGGATTTGGGCAACCTATCTCCTTCCTCAAGCTCAGTATCTTCCAAGAGGGACTCCTCAGGTGAGTCTAGGTGCTTCCTTTTGCACCTCCTCTTACCCGAAACCTACTGCTCCACAGATTACAGTGGGGGAGAGAGGAGGCAGCAGCCCTTGCAGGAGGGCCAGGCTGAAATCCAATGGGGGTAAGCTGTCCCAGAGCAGACTGAGGAATAGTCACATAAGCCAATGTGAGAGAAGGGGGAACCAGTTGTACTTTACCATTCCTTCTCCCGATAGGATAAAAGTATAATGGTGTAAAATCTTACCATAACAGTAGATATCCTTCTTTTCACTGTTGCAGTATTCACCTAAGCGATCTTCTGCCAAGGATATCCCAACATCTGGTCAGTATTCTAAAGCCTTCAGCTCTTTTGGGTGCCATACATCACACACATGCTCCCTGTGCATGATGTAGGGCATAAAAGTGACATACAGATGCAAATACTCGTAACTGAAAACGCCCTAAGAGGAACAGGATACCCTCAGGGACAAATAGGAACATTTGCAACCAGAAGGAAAAATAAGGGGAAAGAGCCCCTCAGCCAAGAGGACAACTAGAAACACAGGACGAGTCAGGACAGAGGCAGGAGGAGGGAGGAAGTGAATGCTGCAACAGTGAAGAGAAAAACATCTACTATTATGCTAAGATTTCACACAACTGTACTATGTCCTTCCTTACTACTGTTGTAGTATTCTTCACCTAAGGGAGAGTGTAAAAGCTCAAGAGGAAGCTGGGTAGGAGAAAGGCAGAGTTTAAAGCTCCATAAACCTGTGCAGGATAGCCCTTTAAAAGCCTGCTCTGGTCTTGGAAACAACATCCAACTTGTAATGTTTAATAAAAATATGAAAAAAGGACCAAGTAGCCTCAAGGACAGAACTGGCATTCAGATCCTTAAGAAAAAAGGCATCAGAGGAGGCAATTATCCTAGTAGAATGCGCCTTTACAGATGAGGCAAGACATTTGCCATGAAAAGAATAACAAAAGGAAATGGCCTTAGAAATCTGGGAGAAGATGGTTTACTTAGAAACAGCCAAACCCAAATTCCTGACATGAAAGGAAACAAAAAGCTGATCAGATTTGTGAATAACTTTAATTTTATCTAAATATCAGAGCTGTCTATGCAAATCCAAGGTGAGAAGAACCTTCTCACTGTCAGATTGAAAAGGAAAAAGGGAAGGAAGATGAACAGACTGATTAAGAGACCACTAATTAACCACCTTGGGCATAAAAGGAGGATTAGTATGAAGAGACACCCTGTTCTCAATGAAAAAAACAAAAGAGGAATAGCCATGAGAGCCTGAAGTTCAGACACTTTCTTGGCAGCAGTAAGAGTGAAAAGAACAGTCTTCCAAGTACAATGTTGGCCAGGAAACAGAAAAAGCAGGCTCAAAAGGAGCCAGAGACAATATTTCAAGCACAAAATTGAGGTCCCAAGGTGGTGGAATAGGCTTCCTTGGGGGGTCTGACATGAAGACCATCTTTAAGAAATTGTTTGACCTTGAACCTGGAGAGTGGAGGAGGATTCAAGGGCAAACAATCAGAGATTGCTGATAGGCGAGGCACCAGACAGAAAATGTTTCCAACTTGGACATACAGGATTTTCTGGTAGTGGGTTTCCTGACCTTCTGCAGAACCTGCAGCATGTCCTCAGAAAAAAAGGTGCCTAAAAAAGGATCAAAACCCTATCACACATGTGTCAGTTAAACAGTGGACATGTGAGGATGGACAAGCGATCCCTTGTCTTGTGTGAAAAGATCCACTCGGTTAGGTAACTTGTGGTAACTGCTCCTGGCCAAGTGAGAGAGAAGGGGAAACACCAATCTTGTTTGGACCAAAATGGAGTCACCAGCAACATTTTTGGAGAGTCCTGCCCGATTTCTTTTAGAACTCGTGATAATGGGGGGGGGGTGGCATACAGAAACATCCTCTTCCAAGGAAAAGACAGGGTGCCCACTTTCCAATCCAGATGACTTCAGACTCCAGAACAGAGAACATTGCCTGTAAAGAGGGGAGGTGAAGAGATCTACTTGAGGAATACCCAATGATGGACAATGTCCAAGAACACATCTCTGTGAAGCATCAATTTGTGAGCTTGTGTTCTTGATCTGCTCAAAGTGTGTGCCATTATACTGTGTTCTCATGGAATTTAAATTGCCTGAAGAGTCACTTGATAGTGGATAGTTAGATCCCAGACATGAAAAGCCAGTATGCAAAGGAGATAGGATGTTGTGCTCTCCTGCTTGTTGACATACACATCACTGCGGTATAGCTGGTGAAGACTTTAAGGGGCCTGGGTTGAAAGAGGGAATGAAAAGCTTGCAGAGTCAAACGTAGAGGACTCACTCTATTAAACTGATATGATCTGACCTCTGATGAGGGAGCCAGAGACCTTGGACCTTTAGGGGGACACCCACCCGTGTCCAAGGTATCAGTGAAAACCTCCTGAATGGGAATTGGAGCCTGAACAGTGAGGTCTGGAATGAGCTCTATCTTGACACAAGGAAGGAAAAGAACAGTGAACTCCAGGGGCTGAAAATGTTGCAGTCACACCGATTTGTGGTACCACTGAAATTTCATTATATGCAGCCTGATGAAAGGGAGCATGAGAATGATGGAGGCCATAAATCCCAGGACCCTGAGAAATTCCCTGGCTATGACAGAGGAAGAACAGACTGGAAAAAGGTTGACAGGGGCAGGATGAGATGCCAACATCGGAATGGTCTGAAGTCTGCATCTGAGGAAAACGTAATCCTAGAAGACATCAGAACTGACTTCTGGAGGCTTACGGTGAATCCTAGACTGTACAACTGGAGATCTTTCACCAGACTGCTGGGAAAAGGAGTTGAATAAACAGATCTAGATTAGGGAAAAAAAATCTGTATAACTTGAAGCCAGCACAAAGCAATGATAAGTGTGAGGCATTTGGTTAATACCCTTGGGGCAGTAGAAAGACCAAAGGGCAAAGCAGAGAACTGAAAATCCAAGGAAGAAATAGAGAAACAATTTCCTGAACAGATGATGAATGGGGGTGTGAAGGTAGGCAAACTTGAGATCTACGGACACCAGAAAGGCCTGGGGAAGCAGAACAGGAAACAGGGTCTGACAGGACATCATCCAAAAAGAAGGGATTTTGAGAAAGATGTTAAGCAGAGAAAGATCCAGAAAGTATAGTTGTGTACACTTACCATAAATGTAGATGCTAGAGTGTATTCACTGTTGCAGTCATCACACTTGGGTTATCTGCCTGCAGGTAGCCCTCACTTGGCCTGAATACCAGAGTCTTGGGATTTCTGCGTCGGATGCTGTCAGGTTGTCAGGGGTATAAAACAGGCAGCCAACGCCATTACATCAGTTTTTCTTGCCCAGATGTCAGGAGCCCCCCAAATAGGAAGCTAGCATGTGGTGTGGACCACCACCAGTAAAATGTAAATACCCCTGCTATAAAAAATGGCCACACAGAGGATAGGAAGAAAGGATAGAGAAAAACAGGGGGCTGGAGGGAGGGAAACCAGGACAGCAACAGTGAATACACTCGAACATCTACATTTATGCTAAGTGTACACAACTGTACTATGTTCTTTGTGTTTCACTGTTGCAGTCATCACACTTGGGTTGAATCCCAAAGCTGAGGAAGGGTGGAGGCATTCAAAAGAAGTTAGGGCTGGCTAGCAGGCCTTGTATGACAGCTGTAGCAAATCCAGCTCTGGATTTAGAAAAAAATAGGTAAGTGGTAATGCTTGGTGAAGGTGTGTACTGACCTCCAGGTTGCAACTTCCAGAATGTCCCTGGTAGGGACTCCCCTGAGAAATGCTGTAGAAGTGGAAGTAGCCCTAGTGGAATGTGTTCTGATCCCCATGTGGGGTAGGTTTTCCATGGTGCTTCTAGCAGAAATGGATGCAGTGTGCTATCCATTTGGAAATGGTTTGCTTTGAAATGGTCTTGCCCTCTGCCCCCGTAGCAAAGCTGACTAGCAGTTGATCAGATTTTCTGAAAGGTTTAGTCCTGTCAAGGTAGAACCTGAGCTGTCTGTGTACATCCAAGGAGTGCAGGATCCTCTCCCCTTTATTTTGAGGATTAGGGAAGAAGGTTGGCAAATGGATGGCTTGGTTTAGAGCCACACTGGAGACCACCTTAAGCATAAAGGACGGGTTAGTCCTGAGAGAAACCCTGTAAGCATGGAAAATAATGAAGGGTTCCACAGCCATTAGTGTCTGTAACTCAGACACTCTTCTAGCTGAGGTTATGGCTAAAAGCAAGGCGGTTTTCCAAGAAAGGAATTTTAACTTTGCTGAAGCTGCAGGTTCAAAAGGGGGGGGGGAGCGTGAGCTTTTCCAGTACAAAGTTAAGGTCCCAGGCAGGGATGGGTGCTCTCCTAGGGGGCCTTAAGTTGTTAGCCCCTCTCAGAAACTGTTTGTTGAGAGGGTGAGAGAAAAGAGGTGGCTCAGTATTATAATGAGCTGAGATGGCAGAGGCATGAATCAATGGAGAAGTATAGGCCTTTGTGGAGTAGCTCTGCTAGGTAATCAAGGATTTGAGGTAAGGAGGGCACAGCTGTGTCCTTTCTTTGAGACTGACCCCAAGAACAATATATTTTCCACTTTTCAGCATAGGATTTTCTAGTTCTAGGCCTTCTGGCCTCAAGAATGACGTCCTACACCTGCTTGCTGAGGGTTGCTGGTGAAGTATTCAGGGGATAAGCCAAGCTGCAAGGTTTAGGGTTTGCAGCTGTGGATGCAAAATCTGTCCCTCCTGCTGAGACAGCAGGGAAGGTGTCTGATGAAGGTGCAAGGGTGGCATTGTTGTCAGACTGCATAAGACTGGGTACCAGTGCTGGTGTGGCCAATCTGGGGCAATAAGAATTGCCCTTAGGCTGTCCTGTCGGATATTGAGTACTACCTTTGAGAGGAGGTGCAGAGGGGGAAAGGCATAAATGGAGAGATTTTCCCATTTGAAGGATAAGGCATCCACCTTCCAGGCCCTGCTGTGCGGGTTCTAGTGCAAAATTTGCTCAACTGGTGGTTCTTGGGGGAGGCAAAGAGGTCCACCTCTGGATTAGAAGGTTGAAGATGTTGGGCTCCACTTTCCACTTGTGTGGGTCCAGGAGATTTGTGCTCAAGTCGTCTGCCAGTGAATTCCATTTGCCTGGCAGGAACTGAGCTTGCAGATGCACTTGGTTGCTCAAGGCTGTATTCCACAGGGCCATGGCTAACCTGCAGAGTGGGTAAGAATGGGTTCCCCCAGCAAGTTTATGTACCACATAGCTGTGGTGTTGTCCGTTTTTATCAGCAGCTGTCCTGGAAGGATTAGGTATTTGAAGGCTGTCAGAGCATACTGTACAGCTAACATCTGTCTCTGATTGATGTGCAGGAAAATTTGTCCTGGGCTCCACTTTCCCTGAATGCATTTGTCTGCCATGTGAGCCCCCCATGCATAGTCTGATGCATCTGTAGTCAGAGTTTGGGTGGCAAGGGGTTGAGTGAAAGGCAGTCTCTTGTTGTGGTTGCATGCTTCTGCCCACCAAAGGAACTCTGCCCTTAGACGAGGAATAATCAGAATGACCATTTCCAGGTCCTGAGTATGTTGGCACCAAAGACTTTTTAAGTACCACTGAAGTTTCTTCATATGGTCTTGCATATGGAATTAGCAGAATGACTGAGGCTTGCAGTATTTTCCTTGTAGATAGCTGGGTTTTGGTGGCTATGTGTTTGAAGCAGTTGTTCAAATAGATCTGTTTTTCTGGAGTGAGAAAGGCCATCTGGGAAGTTGTGTTCAAGCTTGCTCCTAGGAATACAATTTTTTGATTGGGCACCAGTTGTGATTTCTTTTCGTTGATGGTGTACCCCAATGAAGATAGGAGTCTTTTTACAAATGCCAGGTGCTGAAGCAGTAATTCCTGACTGTCCGCCTGAATCAGGCAATCGTCCAATTATGAGAAAATTTGGATATTTCTCTGCCTGAAGTATGCAATGGCTTTAGCCAGGCACTTTGTGAATACTCTGGGAGCAGTAGATAAGCCAAAGGGAAGTGCAAAGAACTGATAGTGCAGAGTCTGTCCTGAAGCGGAGATATCTCCTGCAAGACTCCCTTATGGGGATGTGCAGATGAGCTTCTTTTAAGTCTAGAGCGACTAGCCAGGCATCCTTGGCTAGCATAGGGAGAAGCTCTTGCACGGTTAGCATTTTGAATTTTGGGACCACCAGAAAGATGTTGAGAATTGATAGATCCAGGATTAGGTGCCAAGAGCCCTCTTTTCTGGGCACCAGGAACAGTCTGGAGTAGAAACCCTGCCCTCTTCATTCTACTGGAACAGGTTTGATGGCCCTGATATTGAGCAGGGAATGTACTTACATTTGAGCCTCTGCCCACTGGTTTGGAGGAAGGTCTGGAAACCCATTTGGGGTTGGCAGGGAATGGAAGCAGAATCTGTACCCCTGGGATACAATGTTTAGAACCCATTGGTCCGGAGTAATGGACATCCAGTTTTTGGCATGCAGGGCAAGTTTTCTTCCTAGGGGTGCAAGT
The DNA here is from genome assembly GCF_019279795.1 of Protopterus annectens. Classification (NCBI taxonomy): domain Eukaryota; kingdom Metazoa; phylum Chordata; order Ceratodontiformes; family Protopteridae; genus Protopterus; species Protopterus annectens. The sequence continues at coordinate 568,894,676 of NC_056735.1, forward strand.
AGACGGGCAGGGCTGGGAAGGATAACTGACATGTCATAGTGAACTTTTACCATAAGGGGGTGGCTTGCCACTCCCTGTTTTTGAGGTGGGAGCACTCTGTTGTTTAGATCTCTGCATACCCTGAGACTGTAGTCTTGGTCTGGTTCCCCTGGGTTTGGACTGAGAAAACCTGGAAGGGGCTGGAAAGGACCATTTTTCTGTAGGCCAATGCCCATTGAATCTAGGTGGCTGCACTTGTAAGAATTCTTTAACCGTTTGCATAGATTTAGCTTTTTCTTCCATCTTTTTAAGAACCTCTTCTGCTTTGGTGCCAAACAAACAGTACTGATTTAAAGGAACGTCTAGTAATTTTGATTTGACATGGTCTGGCAAGGTTTGTTCCTTCAGCCAAGCATTCCTTCTCCAGTACAGATCCAGTGACTGCAGCCCTGCAAGATGCTTCTAGGGCATCAAAGCCACACTGTAAAGTATGCTTACTAACTTGGTTTGCAGAATGCATTAACTCTTGTAAATCACCATTTTTCATTTAATTTGTTCCATAATATGTTGCTGGTACTTCAACATATGAAACTGGCAATTCAATGCCCTGATGGCAAGAGTTGCAGATGTATATACCTTCTTACCCCATCTGTCTAAAGCTCTGGAATCCCCGTCTGAAGGAGTAGGGTTTTTGGTTGTAGTAGCCTTAATACCTTCAGGCCCCTGGGAAATGGTCCCTGGATCCGCAGTAGGATTCTTAAAGAGAACTTTGTGAGAATCAGGTACTTTGTAGTACCTGTCAGGTTTTCTTGTGGCCAGTGGTAAAGTGTCTGGACTAAGACTGGATTCCATAAAGACATCATCTACAACATCCAGGACAGGGAGTATAGCTAGGGGCCTGTGCTGAGGTAACTCTAAAAATTATTTGAGTCTCTCTTTGGACTGAGGATAATCCTGGCATTCCTAGTGGAAATGCTCTAAGTATGCAAGGTTTCACCAAAAGAAAAATCCTGTGGAGGGGAGGCAGAGGGAATGGATTCCTTTGCATTTGAATCCTCAAAGGTAGATAAGGGTATGTCCTGGTAATCAGAAGGGTCAGAGTCATTGGACTCCTGGTCTGTAAAATTAGAAACTCAATTATTGGTCTCTTAGCAGGGGAAGGCTGGCTTCCCCCAATTAGGGTGAGAAGGTCTTCAGCCATTCTAAGCATTTATTTTTGAGGCATGAGAGCTTCAGCATGCGTTTTGGTCGTCTGTTTTCTAGGCGTAGTGCGTACTCTGGGCCTGAGAAACTCGGAAGTTTTAGCTAAAAAAAAGAAGTTGTCGGATTAATGCACATATTGGCAGGTCGGAATACACCATCAGAAGCCGGTGCCTGCACAGTGGCTCCGGACCCATCCAAGGTAGAGACATCCACAGGTTCCATAGTCGAAGAAGCATCTTGAGGCATACCGGACTCTGAATGGGTCGCAGCAGAGGCCTCCAAATTCGCAGAAGCGTGCATCAGGGGCTGCAAAAGCGCCTCACTGAGTACCGGTGGACTGGCGTCTAGCTTAACGGAAGCATCGTCGGCAGTTCTTGACCTATGCGGTCTGTCTCTGTCTTTATCTTTGCACTTTTTTGGAAGATCGGTAGTCGACTGGCTTACTGAAGCCATTTCGGAATACGGCGAATGACAGCAAAAGAATTTAGTGACAAATATAGCCAGACGACGAATGGTTTGGGCGTTAAACAAGGCACAAAACCAACAGTGAGGGATGTTGTGGTCTGGGCCTAAACAGGTGACGCAGTAAGAATGAAAATCTCTGTGGGGTATTTGCTTTCCACAGGCAAGACAATTGTTAACTTTTTCTGACATCGGTTAGAGCAAGAAAAAAGAATCCCCAACGGGGTACTTAGCTTTAGAAGACTTCAGGTTTGAAACTCGAAAAACGAAAATTTTAGGTAGCAGCCGACCAGCACTTGCGAACTGCTTCTGCTTCAGGCTCCTTCTCGACAAGAAAGACTGATATAATAGGTTCATAGGCAGGTACCAGGCTATTGGCCCTAGGGCCTATATAAGCCTAGCCAAATGGTACCCTGGCTTTTGCCACCCAAGAAAATTATTTTCCGGTGCCCCTGTCAAGCAGAGCCACAGAAGTGATCCCAGGGGTGAATTTCTTATCTCCCATCCAATCATCAAGATTTTTCTTGAAGAGTGCTAATGATGAGCTTTGATATAGACAGGTAGTTTGTTCGAGTGAATGGGAAGTCTCTGGGACAGGAATCTATCCCTCCAGCATGTTCTGTTTATTGTGGTGACAATGTTTAGGTCCCTAGAGTGTGTAGCTCGGAGGGATTGGGATTTCTTTAAGTGGAGCATGTCCAACAGCTCTGGGTTTGACATAGCTTTGTATGTTAGGCAGGCGATATGCGACAGAGTAAAGCTGGAGTTTTTTTTTTAGACGGTCTGCATAGGGCATCTGTTTGAGGCCGATAATCCTCTTTGTGAGGTATTTCTGTGGCCTTTCCAGTTGATGTAGATGTCTTGTGAGGTACATACCAAAAGGGGCGTTTGTACTCTATAATGGGTCTAATGAGTGATGAGTAGAGGGGAACAATTACCTCTTTTTTCCTGGATGAGAAACCTTTTGTGATGAGGTGTGCCACGTAGAAAGATTTCCTGACTACTGTGGCAACATGATTACCAAAGGAGAGACTACTGTCCACCTGTGTCCCAAGGTCTCTTATCACACTTTCAGTGTTAAGTAGACTACCGCCTATGTGGTAGTTCATGGGTACAGAGTTTTACCAAAAGGGATGACAATGCACTTTTTGGCATTGAGTTTGTGGCCATGGCTTTGACACCAGGCATCTGTCTCAGTGAGGCCTTTTTGTAGGATGTCCACATCGTTGGGAGTTTTGATTATGGCTCCTAGTTTGCAGTCAGCTGTGAACTTTGTTAGCCAAAGACCTTCTGTGTTAGCCTGTACTTCAGAGAAGTAGATACTAAACCGATGACGACCTAGGACTGAACCCTGTGGTACTCCTCTTGTCACTGGTATGAAGTTGGATTTAGAGTCTGCTACTTTCACAGTGTGGGTTCTGTCAGTGAGCCAGTTGGCAACCCATCTTGTGACATAAGGATTTATACCTAGTTTAGCGCATTTGTCTATAATTCCAGAGTGGGGGATGGTGTCGAAAGCCTTGGCAAGATCTAGATAAGGTGTGTGAACCATCTTACCCTCATCTACGGCTTTGCTGACCGCTTCAAAGAAGTCTATCAGGTTAAGGAGACATGATCTGCCTTTTACAAACCTGAACTGGGTAGGGACCAGAGTTTGGAGATTACCAATGTCATTGTTTAGAAGTTCCATGATGATACACTCCATAGCCTTGCAGACCAGGCTCGTCATGCTAATGGGGTGGTAGTTCCCAGGGTCTGTGGTGGCTCCCCCTTTGTGGAGTGGGATAACCATTGCTGTGCACCATTCAGTGGGCACAAAGCCTGTGGTGAGACTGTAACTGAACATGGTACTTGGGTGGGGTGCCAGTTTGTTCTGTGGTTCATGTAGAACACAGCCTGGGATGTTGTCAGGTCCCATGGATGCTGTGTTCTTGGCTTTGGAGAGTGATTTTACCTGTGCAGCCGTGATTACAGGTACTGTGCATTCTTCCGGTATAGAGATGGGCCCTATAGGGGATGAGAGAGGGGTAAAGTTAGCACTGAACCTATCTGCCAGATGTTGGCAATATCAGTTGGTTCTGTATATTTAGTGCCATTGTGCTGCAGATCTGAGTGTTGCCATTGAGATTATTGGCATAGCTATAGAATGCTTTGTGGTTGTCTTTAGAATCAGTGGCGATTTTGTTTTCGTAACTAGCTTTGGAGGATTTTATGACATATCTCAGCTTCTTACTGAGGCTCACCACTGAGTTCCTCCAATCATGGGATTTTACTCTTTTTTGCAACAGTTTCTTTCTTCTGTTATAGTTTGATTATAGCAGGGGACCACCAGATTGGCTTCCTTTTTTTGGAGGATAGCATCTTGGTTCTGTTAGGGATTGCAAGATCCATGCACTCGTGTAAGTGCTTATAAAGTGCAATTGTAAAGGATTCAGCAGTCATATCTCTATTGTCCGTCAGCATGGGTGTCGTGAAGTTTGCCACTTCTCTTAAGAAGCGTGAAGTTGGCTTTGGAGAAATTATTAATGATTAATGGCGTCGACTACCTGTTTTATACCCCTAACGACCTGACGTCATGGAAGAAGAGACAGCATCTGACGCAGAAATCCCAAGACTCTGGTATTCAGGCCGACTGAGGTCTACCTGCAGGCAGACAACCCAAGTGTGATGACTGCAAAAGTGAAACATGAAGAACATCTAGTCTTCATGTATCCTCTCTTCTAGGGAACCAAAAACATTCTAGAGTAGTAAAACATCAGTGGAGATGTTGTACCCACTCTTTGAAAGAATCTGGGCAGAGGAAACTGTTTCTTCAGAATGGTAAGAGAGCCATCTCATTAAGCTTCCCAAGAAAGGGGACCTTAGCAAATATATAATCCAAAGGTGAACAAACCAAGAAATAATCCTTTTGTAGTCAAACGGAGAGCAGGAAACACACCAGCAAAGGTCCAAATATTTTAATACTTCCAAGAAACAAAAACCAGCAGAGCAGAAAGGCAAAAATTAACGCTCTTAACAAAATTTCAGCAACTGTGACTTCATCAGATAATAATAACAATTAATCAATTAAACCTTTATATATGTAAACTTTTCAAATTTTACCCTATCAGTCAGAGTGCATCAAATAGCAGCCAATCATTGCACTGTCTTTGTTAAAAATCTTGTTCTTTAAAAATACACATGTACACAAAAAACAATACATTTCTCCCTTTATTAAAATAAATATATTAAAAATAGATATATTTAAAAACTACTAATTTCTAGTACTAAGTACTTTTACTCCTGCATGTAAACAATTCCAATTTAAAAACTTTAAAAATAAATACGTATTTGGAATAATTGATTTAATGAAATGGTTGTTTCCTTTACTTAACCTTAACAAATAGCACCATCTATTGGGCTCCTTAAAAATTACAGTTGGAAGACATATTTCTTTGTTATAAATCTGCAGCTTTTAGTTTGAGTACTGGGGTTATAGAGATGGCATCATTAAGTCCAGGTTTTTTTGTGGCATTAAGATATATTTGCCACCAAAGTTCTCTATATCCAACCCTCTTCCCATAAACCCCTTATATCCCTTTTCACCTGTTCGATAACAAAAAAATCAAATTTGGCCTCCTTACAAACTTTTGTATGCCTATATAAAGCATTAGTATCCTTGGCCTTTGAAATTTCATAATAATGCTCATATTCAGTCTTTCCTATATAGAAAGACCTGCATTTGTTACAAATTCCTATATATATTGTCTCACAATTGTAATAACCATTAATTTTTATAATTTTGTTTCTACTAGGGACACTTATTTCTGTAGAATTTGCCATGTATTATTGATTGCAGTGACCACACTTATAACTACCCCTCCTTATTTGCCCATCAATTCCATAACTTGTTTTATTTTCCTTAATATTGGACTCTAAAATTTCCTTAATAGTCCTGGAATTCCTGTATACAATTTTAGGTGTTAAATTATTAATACTACTTAAATCAGATAAGTCAGAAAATTTAGTCCATTCATTTCGAAAGACTTCACTAAATCTAATGTTGGACATATTGTATTCCATAATTAGGGCCTGTTCATACTTACTTTCAGAATCTAAATTCGTGTTGTTTTCATTTGTAATTCTGTTGACAATTTTCTGTCCCTTTATAGGTTGGAATTTGGTTATTCTACCTAATTCAACTTCTGTTCTCAACTTTGTCACAAATGGATATCCTCTCCTCAAACATCTTACTTAGTATGTTACATTCAACCAAGAAATCTTCACTAGCGCTGGTCATTCTACTACCCCTCACAAACTGCCCTTTGACAATGTTTTTCTTACAATGTGAGGGGTGTGTGCTGGTGAAGTGAAGAAAGGAGTTGCAGAAGGTTTCCTTTCTATAGATTTTAGTTTCTGTCTTATATATTTCCACATCCAGATATTGTAGTTTGTCCCTAGAGAGATTGTATGTAAATTTCAGAAAATTGGTGGAATTGTTGATGTAATTGAAAACAATTCCTCCTATCAAAAAGGACAATATCATCCAGAAATACTCAGAATTTATTATGAAGTCCTCCTCCCATTTAGTTAGGACTATATTGGCATAGGATTGCTATGCCCTGAACCTGTTTGTAGTATTCACCAAGAAATGTAAAATAATTGTATCTCAAGACCATGTCCACCAAACGGTAGTTATACTTTTCTGCTTGAGTTAATTTAGTGTCCCTGTAAATCATTTCGAATGCTTGAAAAAGATCTACCACATCTACTGTGATAAATATCAAGTTGTCGTTGTATAAACTTGGCCCAATACGAATCTTTTAATGTATGTGGATTCCCTATACTTATATGCTTTACCTTCTGGTCCACATATCTGGCTAATGGAAGAGTTTTTGACCCTGCCGCTAAGACAATAGGTCTCAGGGGTGGATCTTCCATATTTTTGTGGACCTTAGGTATTCCAAATATTATTGGTGTTCTGGGTTTTTCCACATACAAAAATTCGAAGGTTTTTTTGTCTAATAGTCCCTCATATAACATGTTTTTTAATAAATTGTCAATTTCATAGTGTGCTAAATTCATTTCATTCAGTGAGACAGGGGTGTATTTGTCAGTGTCATTTAATATAGAGTTCATTTTGCCTTCGTATATAATATTATCCATGAAGACAATACCTCCCCCTTTGTCGGGTTTCATTATTCTCAAATCCCTGTTGTTCTTTAATTCATGTAATATTTCATTTTCCTGTTTAGACAGGTTGAACTCCACAACCCTTTCTTCATGTAATTCTCTAATTTCTTTTTCCAACATTTGTTCAAAGTTTCTAATTTGTGGATGCAAAGGGGGGTTAAATAAACTTCTACGTACTAATGCTGAGTCTTGAGGAGGTCTATTTGGTCTGATACTAATATTAGTTGAAGAAAACACATTATCAAAATTTATTTTTCTCAAAAATAATTTTAAATCAATGATGGTTTTCACCATCTCCCCTTTAACAGAGGGAATAAACTTAAATCCTTTACTCAACAGGTGAAAATATTGTTTTGTGGGGATAACATTACTAAAATTATAAATTGTAAAATTGTTTAATGTATGTCTAATACCATCAATCTGTATGTTATTTTGATGGTAAACTAAATCAGGGGTGGGGTGTATTCGACTTAATACCTCCCCCTCCCCCCCCCCTTTTCTGAAAATTTTGATTTACATTTTGATTCGTATAAGAATGGAATGACTCTCTTCTCAATGGTGGAAATTCATTGTCATATTCAAGATGAATTCTCCCATTTGTGTCATCCCCATTATAATTAGTGGGGGGATCCACCTGTCGTCTAAAATAGTCATTTTTCTTAAAAGGTGGCTTAGGATAACTAGTATTATTCTCATACTCATTCATGTCTCTCTTCAATTTATTAATTTTTCTATCAATCACCTCACTACATTTCCAATCTATGTCTTCCTTTACCTTGTAATATTTTTCTTTTTCTTCTGTGATTTGAAACATTAAATCTTCCTTAATACCTACATCCAAAATTTCTATCTCTTGCTTCAACCCTTCCTGCACTCTATTGTTTTCTTTAATAATTAATTTCAAAATTTCTAAACCACACTGGTTAAATACATTTAATAGTTCATGATGAAATTCAGAGCCCCCTACAACATTGTTGGGGTACTTATACAATCGTAGCCCCTTAGGAACCACTTTCCTGTTAATACATTCTGCCAAGTATTCATTCTCTATAGTTAGCGTTTTAAATTTCAACATTAATCTGTGTAGTTTGTCAAGTTTGTTAAAATAACTAGTACCATCTGCAGAAAAACGCTTATTAACATTGTCAAACTGTATGTTAAATGTTTTTTTTAACCAGTCATTTGTATCTTTTCTCTTCCACGAAGTGTGGAAAGAAGTATTAACAGTACCTTTGCCTCTATTTGAAGAACTGGGGTTCTCAGGACTGTTGTCAGCACCTGCCGACAACCTAATAGAAGTGTTCGTTTTGTCCATATGCGCCAACAACATGGGCGTTTTAACCGGATTAAACGTTTCACCATTCGGTGCTTCTGTGTCCCACTCCTGATGCATGAGACTACTTCTATGCCGTTTTCTTTTTGGTTTAGCTCCTGTTAACCGTTCGGTTCCTTCTCCCATACTAGAGCTGTCTTCTCCTTGCTTCCGGTATAGCGCATGACAAAGCGGCGTAAGAAGGTCAATCAATTCAGTAAGTTGACCTACTAGTCTCCGTGATTCCCCCATTTCCATCTGACATACAGCAAACAGCACAAATAAATAATCCAAAGGTGAACAAACCAAGAAATAATCCTTTTGTAGTCAAACGGAGAGCAGGAAACACACCAGCAAAGGTCCAAATATTTTAATACTTCCGAGAAACAAAAAACAGGCAGAGCAGAAAGGCAAAAATTAACGCTCTTAACAAAAATTGCGTTTTCGTCTTCAGCAACTGTGACTTCATCAGATAATAATAACAATTAATCAATTAAACCTTTATATATGTAAACTTTTCAAATTTTACCCTATCAGTCAGAGTGCATCAAATAGCAGCCAATCATTGTACTATCCTTTGTTAAAAAGCTTGTTCTTTAAAAATACATATACACGAAAAACAATACATTTCTCCCTTTATTAAAATAAATATATTAAAAATAGATATATTTAAAAACTCCTGATTTTCTAGTACTAAGTACTTTTTCTCCTGCATGTAAGCAATTACATTTTAAAAAACTTTAAAAATGAATACATATTTGAAATAGTTGATTTAATGAAATGGTTGTTTCCTTTACTTAACCATAACAAATAGCTCCATCTATTGGGCTCCTTAAAAATTACAATTGGAAGATATATTTCTTTGTTATAAATCTGCAGCTTTTAGTTTGAGTACTGGGGTTATAGAGATGGCATCGTTAAGTCCAGGTTTTTTTGTGGCATTAAGATATATTTGCCACCAAAGTTCTCTATAACCAACCCTCTCTTCCCATAAACCCCCTCTTATATCCCTTTTCACCTGTTCGATAACAAAAAAATCAAATTTGGCCTCCTTACAAACTTTTGTATGCCTATATAAAGCATTAGTATCCTTGGCCTTTGAAATTTCATAATAATGCTCATATATTCGTCTCCTCAAGACTCGTTCAGTCTTTCCTATATAGAAAGACCTGCATTTGTTACAAATTCCTATATATATAACACCCTTTGTCTCACAGTTGTAATAACCATTAATTTTTATAATTTTGTTTCTACTAGGGACACTTATTTCTGTAGAATTTGCCATGTATTCGCATTGATTGCAGTGACCACACTTATAACTACCCCTCCTTATTTGCCCATCAATTCCATAACTTGTTTTATTTTCCTTAATATTGGACTCTAAAATTTCCTTAATAGTCCTGGAATTCCTGTATACAATTTTAGGTGTTAAATTATTAATACTACTTAAATCAGATAAGTCCGAAAATTTAGTCCATTCATTTCGAAAGACTTCACTAAATCTAATGTTGGACATATTGTATTCCATAATTAGGGCCTGTTCATACTTACTTTCAGAATCTAAATTCGTGTTGTTTTCATTTGTAATTCTGTTGACAATTTTCTGTCCCTTTATAGGTTGGAATTTGGTTATTCTACCTAATTCAACTTCTGTTCTCAACTTTGTCACAAAATCGTGTGGATATCCCCTCTCCTCAAACATCTTACTTAGTATGTTACATTCAACCAAGAAATCTTCACTAGCGCTGGTCATTCTACTACCCCTCACAAACTGCCCTATGACAATGTTTTTCTTACAATGTGAGGGGTGTGCGCTGGTGAAGTGAAGAAAGGAGTTGCAGAAGGTTTCCTTTCTATAGATTTTAGTTTCGAAATCGCCCTCTGTCTTATATATTTCCACATCCAGATATTGTAGTTTGTCCCTAGAGAGATTGTATGTAAATTTCAGAAAATTGGTGGAATTGTTGATGCACTCTGACTGATAGGGTAAAATTTGAAAAGTTTACATATATAAAGGTTTAATTGATTAATTGTTATTATTATCTGATGAAGTCACAGTTGCTGAAGACGAAAACTCAATTTTTGTTAAGAGCGTTAATTTTTGCCTTTCTGCTCTGCCTGTTTTTTGTTTCTCGGAAGTATTAAAATATTTGGACCTTTGCTGGTGTGTTTCCTGCTCTCCGTTTGACTACAAAAGGATTAGACCTTAGCAAATGCGACAACTACAGAGGCATCAATCTTCTATCAGTTCCAGGAAAAGTTTTCAACCGTATCCTTTTGGAAAGGATAAAGGACACCACTGACAAAAAGATGAGAGAAGATAAGGCAGGCTTCAGCAAAAATAGATTGTGTACTGATCAAATTGCAACGCTCAGAATAATTGTGGAACAGTCAGTTGAATGGAACTCACCATTGTATATCAACTTTGTTGACTTTGAAAAGGCGTTTGATAGCGTGGACAGAGAGACACTGTGGAGCCTTCTGAAGCACTATGGTATACCAACGAAAATAGTAAATTTGATAAAGAACTCATACAATGGTCTATCATGCAGGGTTATACATGGAGGGCAGCTCTCTGAAAGCTTTCAAGTAAAAACTGGGGTCAGGCAAGGATGCTTAATGTCACCATTCCTCTTCCTGTTAGTTATCGATTGGATTATGAAGAAATCTACTGCAGGATATAAAAATGGGATCCAATGGACCCTATGGAGTCAGCTGGAAGATCTGGACTATGCTGATGACCTCGCCCTCATCTCTCACAGCCAGCAGCAAATGCAAAACAAGACAAATTTGGTGGCAGTTACAGCACTAGAGGTGGGTCTTAACATTAACAATCTGAAGACAAAGATCCTTAAATTAAACTCCACAAATACTAACCCTATCACTCTGCAAGGGAAGCCACTGGAGGAAGTGCAGTCCTTTACCTACCTTGGCAGCATAATTGACAAGCAGGGCGGATCAGAAGCTGATGTCAGGGCAAGGATAGGAAAAGCAAGAGCAGCCTTCATACAGTTAAATAGGGTCTGGAAAACAAGAGAACTATCCTTGATCAACAAGATAAGGCTGTTTAATTCTAACGTGAAGTCAGTACTGCTGTATGGGGCAGAGACCTGGGGGTTAAACAAGATCACCACTAAAAAAACTTCAGACATTTACAAATAGCTGTCTCAGGAAGATTCTGATGGCCAGACACTATTAGCAACCCTTTTGGAAAGGACCAACCAACTTTTGATTGGGGAAGAAGTTAAGAGGAGGAGGTGGAGATGGATTGGGCATACTCTTCGCAAACCAGCAAACAACATTACAAGACAGGCGCTGGAATCCTCAGGGAAGAGAGGAAGAGAACACCTGGAGGCAAGACTTTGAGGCAGATGCTAAGCTTAGAGGCTACACATGGAACCAAATAGAACAGCTGGCCCAGGACAAGATTCAGTGGAGAGCTGTAGTTGGTGGCCCATACCCTGTCAAGGGTGACGGGCATAAGTAAGTAAGTAAGTAAGTAAAACTCCTTACCCAACTAGGTGGGAGGGAAGAGCTGAATGATGCCCTTATCCAATGCAGACTGCAGTACCTGTGGAAGTTGTACTTGTACAGGTTGAGGAATGCCTGAAAAGGGAGGAAGGGACCTTCAAACCATGAAATATCTCCGATAGATAATCAATAGAATCCAAGAATGTGAGCTGATCTGATCCAATCTTGGAAGAGACGAGGAGTAATGGGGAGAGAAGGCGACCTGGTCGAGGGACAGGGAAGGCAAGACCAAATGTCAAACAGATCCAGGCTTATTCTGAAAACATTTCAGCGAGGAAGAAGTCTGCGTAGACTTAGCAGGAGGAACATGCCTAGAACCCTTTTTACCCCAGGGGCGAGTTTGTCTACAAGGAAAGGCAGACTTTGAAAAAGAAGTTATGTCTTACCATACTGTTCCATCTGTATCAGTCATTATGCATGGGGTCAGAACTGAGCAGGGCATTTTCCAAGCTCGTGTCAGCTTCAAACTCTCGAGCTAAATTCTTACGCACAATCTCCCACTCCCTGTTACCTCAGATTGAGTTTGCAAGTCAAAGAAGGTACAGGCTACCTCTGGTCAAATAACCTAAAAGAACAGGATGATGAGATCCAGTAGAAACCACAGGAGGGGGAAGGAGGGAGGGTCGTAATGACTGAACGAGGATCAACAATACAGACGGAATGTTATGGTAAGATATAACTTCTTTATCTGATATTGTTAATCCTCGTTCATTCCTTACGCATGGGACAGAGTCCTCAGCTACCTCTATTCCTGGGAGGCTCTCATGGAAGGACATTCCTGAGCACCATAGAACCGAAAGATGCTCTTCTCCTGAGCACCATAGAACCGAAAGATGCTCTTCCCCTGGAGGCCAAGTCCAATTTGTAATGATTGATGAAGGTATGAGGCGTAGCCCAAGTTGCAGCTGCACAGATGTCATGTAAAGAAGCTCTGGCATGGAAGGCAGCAGAGGTTGCTACTGACCTTGCTGAATGAGCTTTCATGGTAGTAGGCAACGAGATATTGCGTTGTGTATAAATGAAGGTCACACAGTCCTTCAACCATCTAGCTAATGTGACCTTAGCAACAGTAGATCCTAATCTGGGTCCAGAAAAAGCCAAAAATAACTGGTCTGATTTACGAAAGGGCCTAGTCCTGTTTAAGTAAAAACAAATTTGCCTGTGGATATCTAGGGTATGTAGGCAATACTCTCCTCTGTTTGAATGATTGGGAAAGAAAACTGGCAATTCAATGGCTTGATTAATGGAAATTTCAGAGATCACTTTAGGCAGAAAAGATGGATTAGTTCTCAGAGACTATCTCTATGGAAAATCAAGTATGGACTCTTGATACATAGAGTTTGAAGCTCAGGCAGAAGTAATGGTGACCAAAAACAATGTTTTCCATGACAAATACTTGAGGTCGCAAGAAGAGGCAGGTTCGAAAGGTGGCATTGTCAGAGCTTGTAGAACTAATGACAAATCCCATGGTTGAATAGGTTCTCTAAAAGGTGGCTTCAGATGATTCACACCTTTTATGAAGGTCTTGCACAACTTGTGGGACATAAGAGAGGAATCTTGGTCACCCTCATGAAAATTAGAAATTGCAGCCAAATGAACTCTAATGGTAGAGGCCAACAGACCCGATTAAAAAAGGTCGGCCAGATAGTTTAGTATTATCGACACTGGTGCTGAGAAGGGATCTACTTGTTTATCTTTCAGCCAACAGGTAAATCTTTTCCACTTGCTCAGATAAGTAATTCTAGTGGAAGACTTATAAGATGCAATGAGAATATCACATACTGGTAAAAAAAAGATCATTCTGCCTGGCAAGCAAGGGAACTGGAGTAGCCAAACCGCGAGCTTCAGGCTGTTCAAGTTGGGATGAACCAGGTTCTGTGGATGCGAGATCAACTCTGGGGTTGGATGGAGAATCCATGGTCGATCTAGTAGGAGAGGCCAAAGGTAGGGGAACCAAATCTGCCGAGGCCAATATAGTGCTATGAGGATCACCTTGCTCTTCAACCGACGGGCTTTCTTCAGAAACTGGGGAATGAGGGGAAAGGGTGGAAATGCATAAAGAAGACCCGAGGGCCAATCGTGGACTAGAGCGTCCCTGGGTGACTATCCTGGAGGAGGAATCAGGGTGAAGTAGTTGCTGCATTTGTAGTTGGTCGGGGATGCAAAGAGGTCACAGCAAGAACGGCCCCAGCGGTGGAAGATCTCCGCTGCTATCAAGGGATTCAGGGACCACTCCTGAGGTTGAAGAATGCACTTGCTGAGTCGGTCTGTTATCATGCTGGAACTCCCGGGAATGTGCGTTGCTAGAAGAAAACAGTTGGTAGCTATCGCCCATTACCATATCCTCATGGCCTCTCAACAAAGGGGGTAAGATTTGGTTCCACCTTGCCTGTTGATGTACCAGACCACCGCCATGTTGTCTGATTGAATCGCAATTGTCCCAGACAGCAGCAGGGGATGGAATGCTTGCAACACCAGAAGCACCGCCCTCAGCTCTAGAACGTCTATACGCAGATATTCCTCCAGTTCAGACCAAGTGCCTTGGACTGTCTGTCCCTGACATACCCCCCCCCACCTCATCAGGGAGGCGTCCGTGGTCACTGTGGTCTTGGGTTGCTGGGGGGAGAAAGGGCAAGACTGTTGTGACAGATTGTGTGTCATCCACCAATTTAAATCCTGTTTGCACCTGTGGGTTACTCGAATCATGGCTGAAAAGGATACCATTGGGTAAGCAGTAGCCATTGTAGAATCCTCATGTGAAACCTGGCCAGGGGAACAATGGTGATGAAGGCTGCCATGGAACCCAACAGCTGTAGAACCTAGTGAGCCGTGGATTTCTCCCTTGAAAGGACTGGAATCAGTTGTTGCTAGATCCTTAGAATTCTGTGCTCTGGAATAGCAGCTCTGCGGTTTGTGTCCAAGATAACCCCTATGAATTCTGTCGACTGAGATGGGGTGAGACTGTATTTTTGCCAGTTTATGGTTATGCCTAGCCTTTGAGCAGCGAGGAGAGTATGCCAGGGCTTTTTCCAGTAGATGTCTGGTGGGGGCGGAAATGAGCCAGTCGTCTAGGTATGGAAACACCTGGAATCCTTGAAGTTGCAAGTGAACTGTGACAACTGCCATGCACTTTGTGAACACTCTGGGGGATGTAGAGAGTCCGAAGGGAAGTACTCTGAAATGGTAGTGACTGGCTCCCACACAGAAGTGCAGAAATCTTCTTGACGGCCTGTCCACTTTTATGTGGTAGTACACATCTTGAAGATCTATCGAGCACATCCAATCGTCTTTTTCCCAAAGCAGGAGGATAGACTGTATTGTGACCATCCACAATTTTTGTACTCTCACAAACTTGTTCAATACATTGAGATCTAAAATTGGTCTCCAGTTCCCAGTTTTCTTTGGCACCAAAAATAGTCTTGAGTAGAATCCGGATCCTATATGGTCTGGAGGGACTATTTGGATGACTCTCTTTTTTTTTTTTTAGCAGCTTTTCTATCTCTAGTGCTGCTTCTTCCCTTTGACTGGGTGGAACATCGGGAAGGTTTTTTGAAGGGGCAGGACAAAGATCGAAGGGAATATGATAACCTCTGGTTATGATCCTTCATACCCAAGAATCGGTGGTGATGGATAGCCAGGCAGAAGGGTACAAGGACAAATTGTACCCCAACCACCTCTAGAGGAAAGGAGTTGGGCCGCTCTTCAGGAGAGCTGGTAGGATTGACCAAGGAAAGAATCCCTGGAACCCTGGTTACGCGGACCCCCTCTGCCCCAAAAGGCGAGTCTTCCCTGTGAGTTCCCCCCTCTGCCTCTAGGGGAGAACTTGGCCTGTGTCACAGAAAGGACCCTGAGATTTCTTGAACCATATCTTCCCACTCTTTTGGTTTCGGGAGAAAGCATGTTGAGGGGCAAGAATAACAGACAGCTACGGCAGAAAGGGTCTTACCGTCCTGTTCACATCTGGCCAGTGTGCTTTTAACTTTGGGCCCAAACAATGAGGAGGCCTCAATGGGAACATTAAGAAAGGAAGCCTTAAAGGGTTCCGCAAAATTGTACAAGCGCATCTAGGTGTGTCATCTCAATACCGCAGCTGAACCCGCTGCTCTAGCTGCTCCTTCTGGTGCTTGAGATATCAGTCGCATAGAGGAGTTAGACTTTGATTTAATGGTGGCCAGCTGAGAGGCCACTTTGTCACAGTCCTCATCAGACACGGCACCAGCCAATGTTTCAGGGAGCTCAGAAATCAGATCCCTTTGAAGCCTGGTAAAGTTTGCCATATAATTCAGGGACCTGATAGTAAAGGTTGCTGAAGCAAAGGTGCGCTTCCCTATCCTGTGCAGGGCCTGGGACTCTGTTAGGCGGATGGACAGTCTGGCTTTCTTCTTCTGCCAGATCCTTTTTTGTTGAGGCCGCCACCACCAAAGCATCCACAGGAAGACCTTTGGACCAATGGGGATCCAAAGCAGGAGGGGACAAAATCTTATCTGGCCTCCAGGGAATAGCTTCGACAGTATCAGGAGCCTTCCAAGCATGCTGCACGATAAGCTGGAGAAATTCATTGGTAGGTGGAGTAACCCAGGAGGTAGGGGGCCGGGCGTGAAAGGCCTGCTGGAACACAGATTCCTCAGAGGTTGGATTAGAGGACTGCCAGTCACCTCTCTCTTTCAGGATTTCGAGGATATCACCAAAGGATACCTCAGAGGGTGACCGGGTGGATCCTTCCCCCTCATCGAAATCTGTGTCTTCAGTGAGGGACTCCTCTGTGGAGTCCATGTGCTTCCTCTTACACAAACTTTTCAGGTGGACCACCTCAGCAGGAGAAGCTGGAGAAGACAGCGGAAAAGGGGATTCCTGTGGGATTATGTCCTGAGGCCTTTGCACCTGGTGCCCTCTAGGTGCAACTTGTGAAACCAGTGTACCAGAGGAGGCCGGAGGTATAGACAGTCCAGTATCGCAAGCAGCAATGAAAGCCTTCTCCATCAGTTGGAAGGCTGGTCCACCTGAAGAGGAGTGCATGTCTAGGACAGGGGTCCACTCTCCCCTAAGTGGCTCAGCCTGCCGACCCGGAGTCCCTGGATGGCTGTGGAGCAGCAAACTATACATGTCACAACTGACATCCTGGGTTGTAGCAAAACTTTCCTGCCATGAAAGCAACTGCGGTTCCTTAGTGAGATCCATAAAGGGAACTGCAGAAGGGGAAGACTGTGCCATACCCACGGACTTCAAAGGCAATGAAGAAGGAGAATAAGAAGAGGTCTTTGGAGACGGGTGATCACCTCCCAAGGAAGGATAGTTCCTGAAGGATGGGATACCTCTGGCCAAGAGCACCTGATCCACAAGACGCAACACATCATGTTCGGAAAGGCTTCTAGTGGACCCCATGGAGACTGAGGGAGAAACAGGCCTGTCCACAGAAGAAGCAATCTCGGTGCCCATCTCACCCGTCCACACCGAGGACAATGGTGCAGAGAGAGACTGGACTATGGGTATCTGCACAGAAGAAGTCATCGGTGCTGAGGTCATGGTCTGCACTGACACAGGGATGTCTGAAGTGGTTGTCGGTACCGAAGCTGGAATTGACAAAACTGGAGTCAATAATAAAGGCGTCAGTTCTGAGGAATATAGTTTGAACCGAGGAGCCCCTCGGTGCCGATATAGTGAAGGCTGCAGGAGAAGACGGAGCTGAAGGCCTAGGCACCGAAAGCACTGGGGCTGACTGAGTGAGCTCCAGAGCCAAAACTTTAGCCATTTTAGGTTTTGGTTGGCGGGAGTCCCCAGCCGGGAATGAAGGCAAAGATTTAGCATTGGGTAGGAACATCCAAAATTTTCTTATGGGCTCTAGGAGGGGTTGAGGCCTCTGACCCAGAAATAGCCTTTGAAAAGGGAGATTTAAGAAGTCCCTTCAGTAACAGCTTGTTTTTCCTTTCCAACAAGGTTCTATTCAAAAAGTTCTCACAAATAGCACAGGGCGGGTCAACAGACAAGTGGGACGCCCTCAAACAATAAATGCACAAAGAGTGTGCAAATCAGAACACCGCTTAAACCCTAGACTACTTTTCTTATCTGCCATGACAGCAAAATAATTAATAGACAAGACAAAGGTACCAGCAATGGTACAAAAGAATACCAGAGGGTATGAGAAAAAAGGGAGGATTACCAATGATGGTAAAGAGAGAATACCTCGCGGTAAAAGGGTAAAGAAGAGAGCAGAAAAACCTGAAGAAAATATGTAAGCTAGATGCGATAGGGTAAGAGACAAAGAAATATAAACTTTTCTGACAGAAAAGTAATCTGAAAGACTATTAAACAACAATTAACTGTACTTAGCTCAAGAGAAGTAGCTTGACATGACCGAATGGCAACGCTGCAAACAAAATCTGAGGTAACAGGGAGTGGGGGATTGTGGGTAAGAGTTTAGCTCAAGAGTTTGAAGCCGACGCAAGCTTGGAAAATGTCCGGCTCGGTTCAGAGATCGGAACCGATACCCATGTGTAAGGAATGAACGAGGATTAATTATCATATCAATAGTTTCTCTGAACGTTGAGGAGAAGGGAGTCAAAGATATGCTTAAATTCTTGCAAGAAGTCAAAGATATGCTTAAATTCTTGCAAGACCTTATCCTGGAGACACTTAAATAAGTAAGCATCAGCAATCCCAAAAATACTTTTTTTATTCACAGTTGCACCCAAAAGCTTGGTCTTGATATCATCAGGTAAAGCTTGAAGATGTAGCCAGGAATATCACCTCAACACTTAACCAAAGGCAGCAGCCCTGGAAGAGGCATCAGCTGCATCATAACTGAATTTTGAGTGACAGGCAACTTGAGAAGTGGGCCCTAATACGGAAAGGGCACAAGCCTTCCTGTCAGAATCAGGAAAGTCAGATACCACCTTAGAAATCTGGGAAATAAGGGCCAAAACATACCTGGTTGTTCGAGTCTGGTAGTTAATGGCCCTAAAGGACAAAGTTGCAGAACTATAAACTTTCTTGCCAAACCTTTCCACAGCTCGGCTATCCTTATCAGAAGGAAGGAGCTTAGCAGATGGCAACTTCAAGATTTTGTCTGAAGAAACTAATACCACTGAAGGATCAGCAGAAGGGCATTTGTAAAGACATTTGCAGTCCCAGGCACCTTGTAGACCCTATCAGGCCTATTTGGCACAGAGAAGCTGAGTCAGGAGCTACAGAGGCTGCAGAAGAAGTATCCAAATGGGCAGCCAGTACAGGAGGAACAGATGATGGCTTGGGAGACTCCATCTGTAGGAGCTCATAGTACCTCTTTTGAATTTTAGTGATCAGGAAACATTTTAAATAGTCCCTCATGTGGGCAATAGTATCTCCAATGGACACCTCATCCAAAGAGGGGTCTGCACTCAAACAATTTTCCACATCCGAACTGTAGCCCTTGGGGAAAGAAATTTGGGAAGAATTATCCAAGGATTCTTCCCCAGAATCCACATCCTCATCTGAAGAATCCAGTTCCCTAGGCCTCGTAACAGGAGTGAAAGACTTGGGGGAAGCAGAACAGAGACTCCTCGAGGAGGCTTCAAGGCCATTGAAGCATTAAACAAACCCTAAGTGAAATCTTAATATTCACTCTGGTGATCCTTAACAGGGTAAATATCCTTAGTTTTCAGTTTCTTTTTCTGAGGGACATCCACCTGAAAAACCCTGGGAGGGTCAGACCCTTGAAGTGACTCAATAATAGAGATAAGAATTTTCTCCCTCACTAAAATATGAGGAATGTTCCTTGGCCCTTCTGACATTATCTGCTGAGGCTCCCCTCACTGTCAGCTGCAGACACTGAAAAAGCCTAAGAGGATGTGAGAGAATAAGGATCCATGTCAGCCTCTAACGGGATTGCAGCAGAGGAATCTGAAACAAGCACCAGACGGTCTTCCTGGCTTTCATTAGCCGCTATAAACAAACCAGAGGGAGGTTGGACAGCAAACAGATCGGGCCTACATTTTTTGGCCTTCTTTGAAGCAGATGGCTGGCCCTCAGGATGGAAGGATGCTGCCACAACACCCATAGCCAACAGCTTAAGTTGCAGGTTCTCAAAATATACGGACAAGGAGGAGCGGCTACTATATAGGGTCTTAGGCACAAACACTTGGCAGACAGAGCACTGTGTATGATTGTAGGAAGCACCCAGGCAAAACAGACACTGGTTTTGATGGTCTTTATAGGGAATCTACCTTCCACACTGACATTTTCCCCTTTCTAGAAGACATGAAAACAATACCATACAATAGTAAAAAAGAAGAGAAGAAACCACAATGGGGCACTTATCTGAAAAACAGCTTGGTAAACAACATAGCAGAACGTCATTTAGATTGACATTTGATAATGGCATTCAGACTGGTGGCAAATAATTTGTGAGTGCTGGCATCCGTAATGTCACTTTTATCCCTTATGCTGTGCATGGGAGCATGTGTGTGATGTATGGCAACTATAAGAGCTGAAGGCTTTGGTATACTGGCCGGATGTTGGGCTATCCTTGCAAGAGATCCCTTAGGTGAAGAATACTGCAACAGTGATATGGACAGACATCATCCTTTCTATTATGTTGAATACAGAAGCAGAAGCAGGCTGACTGTAAAAGATAGACCTAGGCTCCGAGGATCTCAAGAAGCCATGGATTCCAGTGGAGTTAAGCCTTGCCCATACACTGAGACTGGAGATAAACTATCAAGGGCAGATGCATAAAGCAGAAGGGATGATCCTGAAGCTGAAAGAGTTGAACCATGACCTGGAGCCACCCCCCTCAATGTGTCAGTTCTGAGCTCTGCTTGGCTCCGTCATAGCAGGAGTTGATGACACCAAGGTAGAGGTTGGAGCCGAAATTGGCCATGCCATTGCATCCGACCCAAAGGAAGGGAACACAACTGGTCTCGATGACCTAAGATCCATGGGGGACAAGGGAAGAAACCAAGCCGGTGGAGCCAAAGCTCCTTGGCGAGAGCTCAGAGCTGAGGGAATGAGATCTAATTACATCTGTGACTGTAAAAATGGCCTAACCAGCTGCTCCAAATCCAAAGCTTTTAGGCTGCAGGCCATCCTGGATCTAACTGATGAAGCCACCAAAGGGCTTGGAGGTCCATGTAGTAAGCAAGGACTCTGAGGTGTTGATTTGAATTGGAGATACTTGGATCCAGGGTGGAGAAGGCAAGGAGTCTGGTGAGGACTCGGGTGGAGAAGGGGAAAAAGGAGGAAATAGTCCATCCCAAAGGAACCTTCCTGAAGAGAAAAGGACTAGGGATGCTAATCACTGAAGGAGGAGACTTTTCTGGAATTAGCACCGAAAGTGATCAATTCTGAGACGTCAGAGCTGACAGCGGAGCCAAAGCTGCTTGGGGATCCCAAGGGTCTTAGGACCCTCAGTTGTGGCAGACCAGATGGATCAGCAAAAGTACAAGAAAGGGAAGACCACTTACAGTCCTCTTTGGAAGGTTTGGGGTACTTGCAGCCCTGTCTATGACCTGATCCAATCTGTCTCCCTTACTGGAAGAGGCTGAAGAAGAGTCACAAGATGAGAGCTCTCGCAAAAGGAGCAAAGTGACTCCAGATATGCAGCTTCCAGGCAGTAAACACACCTACCATGGGTGTCCTACAAAGGTGGCTTGTGCCCACACACCACACATTTTTTTTTTAAATCCTTTCAAATCCATGGAGAAAGGGAATAAACTATACACTGTATAGAACAAAAACAAAATTAACAGCAGACTAGACAAACTCTACAGAAAAAGGACTAATTAATTACAGTAAACAGCACTCCACTAGCTGCTTAATCTACAAAAGAAATGCACTTCAAATACACATGCACACTCTAGGCAGGAAAATCCTGTCACTATTCTAATAGTAAGCCTACACTACCTAACCTAAGCCATTATTAACCTACCTATAACTAAATTAACTACTACCAAGCTAGAGGAAAAAGGATCAAAAACAACACTAGCACATTCCTGTGAAGCAAATGACTGATCTGCTGCCCAGGAATACCAGCAAACTAGATCTGAGGTATTCTTAGTTGAATGATGCATTATGGGCAGAGAACACCGAGCTCAGTGAACTGATGTCTTTGGGATATGGCCAGTCTCAGATCCTAGATGGATCAGATAACCAGCAGGTTGAATTCAGATGGAAAAGACTACATCGGATCATTAACTTCATAAACCCTCTTCAAAGAATAAGAAGCAACAAGCAGAAAAGAAAATGTACTTCAACAAATTCTAGATAGCTTTACTGACTCTTCAGGTGAATCTTGGAAATGAGATTAAGAACATCTGCCATATCTTAAAGCAAGCATAGTCAATGGATGCTGGTGTCTGTATTAAATTCTGTAAACAAAGAAAAGACAGTACAAAGAAGAAAACAAAATAAAAATGGCTAAAGTGCCTACAGCAAACACAACGATAGCTGTGTAAGAAGGTCCAAGTCAAACATAAGTTACATAGAAGGTAGGCAGTGATAAGGATCAGAAGTGATCTTCTATGAGGTAGTCTGTGATAAGGTTTAGACAAAAAAACTTCTACTCCCAAGAAGTGCAGTTCTACAATAAAAAAGCAAGCATTAACTGGACCAGCTACACCCAACAGACTAAAAGTCCTGTAATAACAGATCTAAATTGTTGAAACAGTTACTGGACACATCCACATTCACAGTTCCATACTGATTACTAGTCAACACATATACACAGGTTAAGGGAAAACTAAAGCACAGCAATGCTAAGGCTTTACACATAAAGGAAATATATACCATGGATTTTACACATGATGGAAATATAAACCATGGATATGCACTGCACTCTATACGACATGCATCTACTAGCCTTTTTACCAAGTTACAGTCCCAGAAAAATGCCCACAACTGTAATTACATACCCACTACATTAGGGTCTCTTGCAAGAAGAAAGCGAGTAGAAAGATTACATTTGGAGGTTACAAAGTACTTAAAAATGGACTAAGGTTTATACAGCTTAACTTCTATGAACGGTTAGCCCAAGGAACAAGATAATACGATCAGCTGTGTTGGAGTGAACAGCAAGGCAAAGAGCAGAGTACATTTCCTTAGACACACAAAATTGATTATAGAAACTTATTTGTCAATGTAGTTATTAGTTTCTTTGTGATTATTTTAATTGATTACTTAACTGATTGTGGCCGTGTCCGATACTTGGAATTTTTACATTTACCATTTTGAGTACATTTCCTTCACAGTGACTACTCACATATGAACAACTTGAGGGAACCGTTTAATTCACTATTTATAGGGATAATGAGTTAAAGGCTAGGAAATATTTCTTTCTTTCTGCTGACATTATGTAATATATGAAATTCCTCTGCAGTTTTCATTTTTGATTTTGTATTAGTAAAAATCTTGCTTTCAGAGCAGGCACTTCCAAATATTTGCTCAGATTTTCTTGAAACAAAACAGAAGCAGAAGATACAAATATACAGAAGCACTGTAATGCAGATGCTAAAACTGAGGCATATTCTTATATTATACAAGGTATGTTTATGTAGCTTAACAGTTTGCAGCCTGAATAAAGTAATAAAATCAACTCTGCATATAAAAATATTAACAGAATTCTGAAAAAGCAGTATAAAACATATTCATTTATAAATCAATGATGCAATTATACATAATTTTACTACATTATTTCCATAAAATTAGCAAACTGCTTGATTTTAAGACAAAATAAAATACAAAAAAAAATCATACACTCTACAGCAATTTACATAGCTGTGCAGATAGGTTTCATTAACTTCCTTATGTACAGTTGCACTGGTGTGCACTTTTATTACAAAGACCAAGTATAAATATATTAAGTTAAGTCTATTTTCAGAAATTATTCATTAACACATCTCAACATCTAACAGAAGCCACTATTTATTAAAAAGCTAAGTTGCTTCCTACATATATATACTTGTACATTTATGTTTATTCAATTGTACATTAAATAGTTCAAATATCAGTAAATACATGGCTCTTGTAGAGGGTCTGTTTTGTCAGTGTAGGGACCTTTCAATGCCCATGTCAGAAATGACTTCTGCTTGGGGACCATCTTGACTTACTGGCATTCAGTGTGTCCACTTTGTCATGATCTTTCAGTGGCTGAGGAAAAAATAAAAATGTAATTTGCATTATGGAATAGTTAACCTCATTAGTGCAACTAGGTCATTAATACAAAATTCCAGAGTCCTGCATGCCCCTACTTTTACATCTGTAAATGATGCAAAAAAAACAAAACAGAACAAAACAGTGCAATGTAATAATTAAAACCAATATAAGTTTCTTCTAATCAACTGCAGTAGCACTCCATAGAAAGTACAGTTTTGTACCTACCATAAATGTAGATGTCCGAACTGGATAGCATCTGCAGTCATAACAACTGGGTTGTCCTGTCGTCAGGCAGCCCTTCAGTCGGCCGGATTCCAAAGTCCGGGTCCGCTTCGCTGATGCCGCACTTCACCCGACGTCATCTCTGTTGGCCTTCGGTTATAAAGGCACCACCCCACGCCATTTTCCTCAGTGTTTCTTGCCCCAGATGCCAGTAGCCCTCTTGAAGGCTAAAATTTGGATAAATGCCAATGTTTCCAAAAAGATAGAGGTAAACACAAAAATAAGCATGTATGTACATATATACAAACAAATACACCATAAAAGACTCCCCACCAGCTAGCTATTAGGAGGGTAAACACCCTAGGAGTACCACAGAGGGAAGGAGGGAGGTAATCCTGACTGCAGATGCTATCCAGTTCGGACATCTACATTTATGGTAGGTACAAAACTGTACTATGTCCTTCATGGATGCATCTGCAGTCATAACAACTGGGTAGAATACCATAGCCAACTAGGGAGGAGGAAAAACTAGATTATGGTGTGTTTAGGATCCCTTGCAGTACAGCAGTGGCAAACCCTGCTCGGGATCTGGAATATAGAGGCAAATTATAATGCTTGGCAAATGTATGCACGGAGGTCCAAGTAGCTCAATAATGTCTTTGGTTGCCACTCCTCGTAAGAAGGCTGTGGTAGTGGCTGTTGCCCTTGTAGAATGAGGTCTTATGTTCTGTGGAATTGGTTTTCCATGGAAGGAGTAACAGAATCGTATGCAATTTCCTATCCATTTGGAGATTGTCTGTTTGGAAATAGCTTTTCCTTCCCTTCCTGTTGCATAGGCTACAAAAAGCTGGTCAGTTTTTCTGCTACTTTTGTTCTGTCCAAGTAGTTGCGTAGCTGTCTATGTACATCCAAGATATGCAGTATTCTTTCCCTCTGTTTTGTGGGTTGGGAAAGAAGGTAGGTAGGTGGATTGCCTGGTTTAAAGACACTCTGGATACCACCTTAGGCATAAATGTAGGATTAGTCCTCATGGACACTCTATCTTGGTGGAAGATTAGGAAGGGCTGTACTGCCATTAGGGCCTGAAGTTCAGAAACCCTCCTGGCTGAGGTTATTGCCAGTAGGAAAGCAGTTTTCCACGATAGATGCTGTAGGTCTGCTGTTGCTGCTGGTTCAAAAGGTGATAGTGTCAACTTTTCTAGCACAAAGTTCAAGTCCCAAGCTGGCAATGGTGGTTTCCTTGGAGGTTTTACATTCTTGATTCCTCTGAGGAACTGCCTGAGTAAAGGATGTGAAAAGACAGGTGGATCAAAGCTGTATTCTGCTGATATAGCTGATGCACGTATCTTGATGGAGGAGTAGGACAGGCCTGTATGTAGAAGTTCTGCCAGATACTCCAGAATGTTAGGCATATCTATGTTTGACACATCTTTTCCTCTTTCAGTACTCCAAATGACAAACCTTTTCCATTTTCCTGCATAGTTCCTTCTTGTTGAAGGTCTGCGGGCTTCAAGAATAATATCTTTAACTCTTTGGGAAAGTTCTGGATTAGCTGCTGCTATGTGATGTTCCATGCAGTCAGTTGCAATGTTTTTAGGTTTGGATGCATGATGCTGTAGTTGTTCTGAGTTAACATCAAAGGCATCAGGGGTATTGGCCACATATTGTTCGAGACATGCTCCTCAGCAGTGGGTACCAGTGTTGTCTTGGCCAGTTTGGAGCTATCAGGATTATCCTTGGACGTTCTTCCTTGATTTTTAGTAATACCTTGTGTATCAAGGGAAGAGGTGGGAATGCATATGCTGTTAGGCCTTTCCAGCTGAAGGAGAGCGAATCCACTTTCCATGCCAGTGGGTGGAATGTCCTTGTGCAGAATTTTTCGAGCTGGTGATTGAGAGGGAAGCGAATAGATCTATCTGAGGCATTCCCCATTTCTTTGAGATGGTCTTGAAGATGTCTGTAGCATCCATTCGTGGGCATCCGATGTGGTTCTGCTTAATATGTCTGCTAGAGTATTCTCCTTTCCCGGTACAAATATTGCCTGTAACTGGATGTTGTAGCTGAGTGCCAGGTTCCACAGCTCCAAAGTCATTCTGCATAGGGGTATGAATGAGTGCCTCCCTGTTTGTTGATGTACCACATGACTGTGGTGTTGTCTGTCCTTATCATCAACTGGCCCTCTGAGAAATGGTCTGAACTTTTGGATTGCCAGTTTTACTGCCAGCATTTATTTTAGGTTGATGTGCAGGTGAAGTTGATCCCCACAATCCTTGCACGCATTTGTCCAGCATGTGGGCCCCCCATCCTAGGTCTGAAGCGTCTGTTGTGATGGTCTGGTTTGCTTGACATCTGCGAAAGGGTAGACCTGGGTTTGACTGGCATGCTTGAGCCCACCATAGGAACTCCTGTTTTAAGCATGGAATTAGTGGAATTTCTGTTTCTAGCCTGTGCCTGTGTTGGGACCATAAATTCTTTAGGTACCACTGTAGTTTTCTCATATGTAGTCTGGCAAGTGGGACCAAGATTATGCATGATGCCATGAAGCCCAAGGCCTGCAGTACTTTTCTTGCTGTTAACTTGTTCTGTTTTGTTAGAGCCAAGAAGTAAAGAGGGAGTTCCTTTTGTTTTTCTGCAGTTAGGAATGCCATTTGTCTTACTGTGTCCAATTCCGTGCCCAAGAATGTCCTTGTTTGGGATGGTATCAGCCTTGATTTTTGTAAATTGACTGTGTATCCCAGTGCTTGTAGAAAGTAAATGACCCTTTGTAAATCTGTTGTCAGCTTGCTTTTGTTGTCCCCTTGTAGCAGGCAGTCGTCCAGGTATGGGTAAATTTGAATTCCCTGTAGTCTGCAGTGGGCGATTACTGATGCCAGGCATTTTGTGAATACTCTGGGTGCAGTAGATAAGCCAAAGGGCAATGCTGAGAATTGATAATGCTCTGATCCTGCAAGAAATCTGAGGTATCTTCTGCAGATTGGTCGAATGGGGACGTGCAGGTATGCCTCCTTGAGATCTAGAGTTACCAGCCAACACTCCTTGCCCAGCATGGGAAGAAGTTGCTGTAGGGTCAGCATTTTGAATTTTGGGACAATGATGTATGTATTTAAGGTGGACAGGTCGAGAATAGGTCTCCAACTTTTTTCCTTTCTTGGAACTAGGAATAGTCTGGAGTAGAATCCCTTTCCTTGTTCTGTTGTTGGCACTCTTTCCACAGCTCTCATGTTTGCTAATTGCATTATCTGTTGTAGAGCCTCTGTTTTTGATTTGGAGGTAGATTTGGCATTCCTCTTTTGACTGGTAAAGTGTGGAAGTGGAACCGGTAACCTTGATCTATGGTTTGTAAAATCCACTTGTCTTTTGTGATATAGTGCCAGTTCTTCGAAAATAAGGTTAATTTGCCGCCTAATGGAGCTGCCATTTGTTCCCTGGTAGGCGGATTTAGAGGCAAGTCACTGTGGTTGTGTTGTTGTAGTGGCAGTGGTTGTGTCTGTGCCTCTGTTGTTACCTTGCCACTGTCGTCCTCTGTAGGCACCTCCTCTGGATTGGTTTCTGCCTCTGGAACGTCTATTCCTGCCCCTTTGGGATCTTGTGGAGTCAGGAAAGGACCAATTTTTGGCAGGCCAGTTCCTGCTAAACCTTGGGGGTTGAACCTGCAAGAAATCTTTAACCGTTTGAACAGATTTTGCCTTTTCTTCCATTTTCTTCATTACCTGCTGGGCAGGTGTACCAAACAAGCTGGTCTTATCCATAGGAGCATCTAATAACTTAGCTTTAACATGATCCGGTAAGCTTGTTCCTTTAGCCATGCATGTCTTCTTATCACTGTGCCAGTCATGGCTGATCTAAATGAAGCCTCCAGTGCATCATAGCCACATTTTAAGGAATGGTTACTAACCTGTTGTATGTTATTTACCATTTCTAATACTTATTTCTTATCAATAGAGTCATCAGAGGATAGCTTTTTTGTTAACTGATCAAGCATAAACTCTTGGTATTGTATCATGTGAAACTGACAGTTTAAAGCTCTAGCTGAGAGAGTAGCTGAGGTGTAGACTTTTTTGCCCCATCTGTCTAATGACCTGGCTTCCCTTTCAGAAGGAATAGGGGTTTTAGCTGTGGTCGAGGCTACTGCCCTGGGACCCTGGGATATAGTTTCGGGGTCTGCAAGTGGGGCCTTGTAAAGGTGGTGATGAGTGTCTGGTACCCTGTAAAATCTGTCTGGTTTGGCAGGGGCTGGAGGTAAAGAATCTGGTGCAGAGCAGACATCATTGAAGGCATCGTCCACCACAGAGAGGACAGGAGGTATAGCTAAGGGCCTGTGCTGTGGAAGGTGCAGAAAGGTCCTAAGTCTTTTCTGGAGTCTGAGAAATCCTGCTGCTGCCATTGGAACTGCTCATGGCATGTAAGGTTTCCCAAAGGAGAATTCTTCTGGTGGGGAAGCAGCTGGAATGGATTCTTCAGCATCTGAGTCTTCATAATTGGAGAAAGGAGCCTCTGGCTGGTCTGTTATGTCTGATTCATCGGCAGAATCATCAGAGGACACAGGCTCGGGGCTCTGCCCTAGGTCTCTTCTCTGGGGGCTGAGAGGCCCTGTCTGGGTGAGATTGAGATCCCTAATTAATGAAATTAAATCTTCTGCCAGAGTAAGCATTTGTGAACTAGAAGAGGGCCTGGTTGTAGGGGGTTTAACAGGCACTGTTTTAGTAGTTTTGGCTGCTTTAGCCCTGGCAAAGGCCTTAATGGACATGGCTGCTGGAGGCCTAGCAGCACCACGTGCTGGGGTAGAGACATCCAAGGGAATGGTGTCTGATAAGTCAGTGGCAACCACCGTAGTGGATAAAATTTCTGAGGCCGATTCAAGAGAAGTAGCAGGGGCCTCAGTGGTAGTGATAGATTCAGCTGTACTTTGATCAGTTTTCTCAGTTTCGGCCGAAACCGAGACACTCGCGGTTTGCTTAACCATGGTTTAGTTTGGGTAGTCGGAGGATCCGGCGGCATAATATACGCAAAATCAGAACCGAAAAACTGTTCAGCAGGGCTGGGCCTAAACAAGGCAGACAATAAGAGTGGAAATCTTTATGAGGTATTTGTTTCCCACAGGTTAAACAATTATTAACTTTTTCTGACATCGGCTGAGGCAAGAAAGAGTCCCAACCGGGTACGGGTACTTAGCTTTGAAGTCTTGTCGCAGTAGAAGTAATCTCTGGATCCGACCGACCGGCACTTGCGAACAGCTTCTGCTTGGCAAGAAAGACTGAGGGAAATGGCGTCGGCTGATGCCTTTATACCCGAAGACCAACAGAGATGACGTCGGGTGAAGTGCGACATCAGCCGAAGCCGGACCCGGACTTTGGAATCCGGCCGACTGAAGGGCTGCCTGACGACAGGACAACCCAGTTGTTATGACTGCAGATGCATCCATGAAGGACATTAATGACACTATTGAAGCCAATTAATTTCAATCCAGGCACACTGGCTACACCTCCTAAATAAAAATTAATGCCTATGCAAACAGTTCTTTGACAAGATTGAATAAAGGCAGATGGCTCAATGACAAAAATGTGACACTCATGTGAGTGACACTAATAGTTATGTGATTGACACTATTAAATGAGATCACACATCAGCGCCATTTTCCAAGAAATTCAGCCTTCAAAAAAAAAAAAGTCAAACAGTAGCGTTTTCACCTGCTTTTTTTTTTCTGGACTATCCAGATATC
The DNA here is from genome assembly GCF_019279795.1 of Protopterus annectens. Lineage (NCBI taxonomy): Eukaryota > Metazoa > Chordata > Ceratodontiformes > Protopteridae > Protopterus > Protopterus annectens. Next base: position 568,924,399 of record NC_056735.1, read on the forward strand.
AAGCCAATTGTCTGGTAGTTTAGAAAACACTGTACAGAGTCCACAGTATTCTGTTTAAAAAAAGAAAATAAGACTATCGTAGTTTGTTAAATCTGCGGGTTTACTGTTTTTTTTTTTTTTTTTTTTTTTTACAGAAAAGCATAGTAAATTGGAAGAAAAAAGCACCACAAACAGAAAAAGCGTGTGCTCCTCCTCATCTGACGTGACCAATGACATAATGAATTGGGTGGAGAGGTTCATAGGTAGGTACTAGGCTATTTGTCCTAGGTCCTATATAAGCCTAACTAAAAAGGTACCCTGGCTTTCGCCACCCAAGAAAATTATTTTCCTGTGCCCCTGTCGAGCAGAGCCACAGAAGTGATCCCCGGGGTGAATTTCTTATTTCCCATCCAGTCATTAAGACTTTTCTTGAAGACTGCTAATGAGGACCTCTGTTTGACATAGATAGGTAGTTTGTTCCAGAGTATGGGAAGTCTCTTGGACAGGAATCTATCCCTCCAGCATGTTCTGTTTATTGTGGTGACAAGGTTTAGGTCCCTACAGCATGTAGCTCAGGGGGATTGGGATTTCTTTAAGTGGAGTATGTCCAACAGCTCTGGGTTAAGACATAGCTTTGTATATTAGGCAGAGATCGCCTCTGAGTAGGCGATATGTGACGTAGTATAGCTAGAGTTTTTTGAGACAGTCTGCGAAGGGCATCTGTTTGAGGCCACTAATCCTCTTTGTGAGGTATTTCTGTGGCCTTTCCAGTTGTTGTAGATTTCTTGTGAGGTACATACCAAAAGGGGCGCTGTACTCTATAATGGGTCTAATGAGTGATGAGTAGAGAGGAACAATGACCTCTTTTTTTCTGGATGAGAAACCTTTTGTGATGAGGTGTGCCACGTAGAAGGATTTCCTGACCACTGTGGCGATGTGATTATCAAAGGAGAGATTACTGTTCACCTGTGTCCCAAGGTCTATTATCACACTTTCGGTGTTAAGTAGACTACCACCTATGTGGTAGTTTCATGGGTACAGAGTTTTTACCAAAGGGGATGACAATGCACTTTTTGGCATTGAGCTTCAGGCCATGGCTTTGACACCAGGCATCTGTCTCAGTGAGGCCCTTTTGTAGGATGTCCACATTGTTAGGAGTTTCAATTATGGCTCCTAGTTTGCAGTCATCTTCAAATTTCATTAGCCAAAGACCTTCTGTGTTAGCCTGTACTTCAGAGAAGTAGATACCAAACAGGAGAGGACCCAGGACTGAACCCCTGTGATACTCCACTTGTCAGTGGTCTGAAGTCGGATTTGGAGTCTGCTACTTTCACAGTGTGGGTTCTGTCCATGAGCCAGTTGGCAACTCATCTTGAGACATAGGGATTTATACCTAGTTTAGTGAGTTTATCTATAATTCCAGAGTGGGGGATGGTGTCAAAAGCCTTGGTGAGATATAGACTGACTGTGTGAACCACCTTACCCCTCATCTATGGCTTTGGTGACTGCTTCAAAGAAGTCTATCAGGTTTAGGAGACATGATCTGCCTTTTACAAACCTGAACTGGGTGGGGTCCAGAGTCTGGAGATTACCAATGTCTTTCTTTATGAGTTCCATGATGATACGTTCCATGGCCTTGCAGACCAGGCTCGTCAGGCTAATGGGGCGGTAGTTCCCGGGGTCCGTCATGGCTCCCCCTTTGTGGAGTAGGATAATCGTCGTAGTGTGCCATTCAATGGGCACAAAGCCTGAGGTGAGGCTATGATTGAACATGGTACTTAGGTGGGGTGCCAGTTCATTCTGTAGTTCACGTAGAATGCAGCCTGGGATATTGTCAGGTGCCATGGTTGCTGTGTTCTTGGCTTTGGAGAGTGTGTTTTTTACCTGTGCAGCAGTGATTACAGGAACTTGCATTCTTCCGGTATAGAGATGGGCCCTCTAGGGGGTGAGAGGGGGGTAAAGTTAGCACTGAACCTATCTGCCAGGATGTTGGCAATATCAGTTGGTTCTGTACATTTGGTGCCATTGTGGTGTAACTCAGAGCAGATCTGAGTGTTGTCATTGAGATTCCTGACATAGCTATAGAATGCTTTGTAGTTGTCTTTAGAGTCAGTGGCAATTTTATTTTCGTAACTAGCTTTGGAGGATTTTATGAGGGATCTCAGCTTCTTACTGAGGCTGACCAGGGAGTTCCTCCAGTCATGGGATTTTACTCCTTTTTGCAACAGTTTCTTTATTCTGTTGTAGAGTTTGTTTATGGCAGAAGACCACCAGATTGGCTTCCTTTTTTTGGAGGATAGCATCTTGGTTCTGTTAGGGATAGCACGATCCATGCATTCATGTAAGTGCTTATAAAGTGCATGTGTGTAGGATTCAGCAGTCGTACCTCTATTGTCCGTCTGCATGGGTGTCATGAAGTTTGCCACTTCTGTCTTAAGAAGTGTGAAGTTGGCTTTGGAGAAGTTTTTACGGTGGTTTCCCTAATGGGGGGTGGGGGTGAGATGTGGATGTCTAGGGTGATTAGCTTGTGGTCGGATCTGACCAACGAGGAATTGACCTCTGGTGTGAAACACCGGTTGCCCATGTTGGTAATGACCAGGTCTAGGATATTGCTGCCTCTGGTGGGGGTGTGAATAAGTTGATCCAAGGTGTTGGAATTTATGAATTCCAGAAAACATTGAGCAAAAGAATTGGATACACGAGTAGTTTTCTCAGTTAATGGTGGGGTAGTTGAAATCGCCCATTATTAGGGTGTTGGGTTGTACCCTAATATTTTCCAGTGTATCAAGAAATGAGGAGTGGGAATCCTGGGGCATGATGGGGGGGTCTGTAGCAAGCTACAATTTGGATTGCGGTCTTGCCCAGAGTTAGTTGCACTTGGATAATCTCGGATGCATTTTGCTGTGCAACTAGCCTGGAGGTGTGGATATCCTTAATGAATATGGACACGCATCCACCTTTAGTGCTTCAGTCCGGGTTAGGTGGCCGAAAGGTGTGGTATGAATTATAGCCTGGTAATGCAGGGGTGCTCTCTGGAGCTCTGAACCAGGTCTCTGCCACTGCACAGATGTCGATGTTCTCCATTTTAAGGAGTGCCTCGAGTGAGTGCATTTTGAGGTTTAGATTTCTAGCATTGAGTAGCATTACCCTCAGATTTTGCTTCCTTGTACCTGTTATGGTGGTGAATTTGTCATTTGAACCTTGCCTAAAAAAGGCACTATAGGGGTGGCGAGCCTTAGCCAGTGTCCAGAATCCCAAGGGCGACAGGTGCAGGCCATCTCTGGCAAAGCATCGCAGTATGTCGATCATGTCATCCCAGGCAGACCAATACTGGATCCCCTTAGAATGACACCATAAGCTTAGCCAATTGTTGAAGTCAATCATTTGTGATGGCAGGATGCTACTCAAGGCAAGGGTCATACCTGCCTGGGTTACAAGATCAGAGAGCTCCTCCATGATGCTTTTCATGTCGTCCAGGGAGGTACGTCTCAGGTCATTCACACCAACATGGACAATGACAGTCATATTTGTACTTGTTGTGGAGTGACCTGAGTGTGTGCGTTATGTGGCGGATCCTGGCACCTGACAGGCAGCTGACAGTAACTTTCTCCTTGTTTAGCCTGGTGAGTGGAACATCAGTGTGCCTGACTACACAGTCACCTATGACTAGAGTGCTGGGAACGTTGTTATGCCTTATGGGCTGCGACTGAGTGGCACACCGAGTTTGTTGGCTGTGTGTCATTTGGGTTGTGTTGGGGGGGGGGTGGAGTTTGCTTGCGTTTCTACTTTGGAGGTCCTTGCTGCTTGGTCAGGTTTTTATTGAGAGCCTCCGTGAATGTAGGTGTGTGTTTTGTGTTTCTGTGTGTGTGTTTTGGTGGTGTAGGTTTTGAGGGACTATGTGATGAGTGTAGTGTGGTGCAAGTGTTTACCTTCTCCTCTTGACCGTCTAGTCCAGTCTTGGGTGAAGACAGCTTTGCTTCCAGTTTGGCTATATAAGTGCATCTCTCACAGGTTCTAGTCTTGGGTGGTAGGAGGAGAGGATTGTCTGTGTACATGAGGCAATTGCTGCATTGCCCCAAGATGCCCAGATTCATCAGGTAGACAGGAGAAAACACCGGGAAGCTGACCCTTAGACATGCCAGGATAGGTGCTTATTTATTAAGTACTAGAAACTTCTTTCCTCTAGACAAGTGAGGAAAGTTCAGTGTTGTAGTAATCTGTAGCTTATTTAGTGCTTACAACGAGTTCTGAACAAGCGCTGAGCTCAAGGAAACCGATTTGAGTGCTGAAACTAAAAAACTGGCTAGTTCTAAGAAACAAAATTAAGCTAGAAGGCTTCCCTCTAACACAGAAAGGCTTGGGGGCTCAGAAGCTTACAAATAGTCCTGGATACAGCAAATCTGTATGTGGAGTAGACTACTTACAGGAAAGGCAGGAAACAAGCTTAGAGATTTTTTTCCTTCCCAAATGCTCTCTTTGTACACAGTAGGAGTGCCTGAAATCAGAACATGATCTCACTGCACTCAGTTGTGAGCAAATTAAATGGGCCCAGGAGTATCCAAGTACAAATTTACAAGAGGGGCGTGCAATTTCAAAGCCACCAAGATTAACACTAAAACAAGAACAGGAAGGGTGGGTGGGAACTAACTGTAGAGACACAGAGCCACAATTTTCAGTTCAATTAATATTAAGACAGTAACAAAAATAAATAAAATGCAGTAGTGCAGATAAAAGTGTACTTAAATTCGCTTATACGTCCAGTTGATTGCAGGCAGATCTTAGCCTGCCATTTAGGTGCTAGGGTATGGCCTTGGTCCGGTTTTCACCAACAAAAAGTGGCATACCTAGACAATAGTGATCATACTTAAAAGGTCATGATGCATCAAATGTGCACTTAGCAAGGTCATAAAAACAGTGGCATAACTCGTATATGCTCAAAACACTACGCAGTTCTGGGACACCCGTTCCTCAAATGGTGAGCTTCAGAGAGGAAAAAAGGGGAAGGACCGATGCACTCAACTACCCAAACAAGTGTTACTACCAGTGAGAAAAGGCCCTTTTGGGGACTGATGTGTCTCACAATGCTAACAGCGGGCTGACTAACCAATAATAATACAAACCTTATTAAAGAGAAAGACGTGTGAATTTGGAACAAGCTTTACAGAAGTGCAGTCATAAAGGAGGAATGTTTAGGAAATCCTAATATCCTCTAGAAGATGACAGACTGCCATTGCCTCTGCAGAAGCTATGCTGTGAGAGGTACCTACTTCCCAGTTTTTCTTTAAAAGGATGCAGTGCAGTGGATCAATCCACAGAAGAAGGTACTTTTTTTTTTTTTTTTTAAGGAACCAGCCTAACCCAACCAATGGTTGCAAATTAAAGAAAAAGAAACAGAACGGTCCAGGCTCATGTCACAAACGTCACACCAACAGTGACCTGGACACAAGAACACATCTAGGTAGCATGCAGGTATGGCAAACGATGCAAGAACGGACTAAGGACAGGTAGTAGCAATCTCTCTTTACAAAGAAAGTTTAATTGAGGAAACAAATGAAAAAGGGAGACTTATTTCAAAGGTCTTCAAATGTATTTTAAGATTAAATGCGGAGGTAAATACATGCATATCCCAAATGTGGTATTATTAGTATGTGTAGTTGGAAAGGAACTGTAAAAAAAATAATGCCAAACAGGTATCAAGGAAGGCCCACACAAAGGATCTTCCAAAAATATAATGCTGTAAATTAATGGAATGAGGCTTTAACTCAGGAAGAAGGACCGTCCATCCTCACAACCACACACATTGTGTTACCAAAGTCAGGAAGACAGAATGGACATATAAAGGTGGCACCTACCTTCAAAAGGCTGGCTTTAACACTGGCACTGGAAGGTCAAAAAAAGGGTCAGGTGCTAAGTGTGTGCAGTCTACCAAATGTTAAAAAAGAGGCAGACAAGTCTACTAGCCCTTATGGTCAGTCATATATTAAATATGGACTGATGGTGCTCATTTACAATTCATAAAACATAACTTTCTCTCATGATGGAGTCTGCAAAATGAAGGCATTATCAGCATGAAAGAATGACATTATTTCTGGCAGGAACTACTTACATTTTACAAACACTATTGTTTTTATTTTCTCAATAAAAACCTCAGCAGAAGGAAAAAAAAAATTTTGTTCAATGTTAGTACCTTTAATTTCTTGAGATATTTGAAGGGCATAAAGACTATGGGAACCCCCATTACCTTAAGTCACAGCTTTCATTTCTGCATCATAAAGTACAACTGTGTGAGAGTACACACCAGAATAGTAGATCTTTGAGCAGAAATTCTTGTAGTACAAGGTTTTTAGATTTGGATTTCTACTTACAATTCTCAGTCATTATGAGGCAGTTTTTCAGGTGGTCAAAGATCCTCTATATAATATTACTACATGTTTTTGCTGTAGCTGTGCCGGCATAAGAGAACACAAACCTCCTGCAAATCTAACCTTGCTGGGAACCAGATTCAGTTCTACTCAAATTCTAAAGTGAAACTTATGCTAATAAGCGGCAGCGCAAGAAATGATGTATGCAACACTGACAGTATACTAAACTACATACAAGAAATAAAGTGAACAGTTAATATACATCAATCTTTTGTCCACATCAGAGTCCTAAACCATATTCAACAAGGTACACTGGAAGGGTTTCATACTGCTCCAAAAGATGCACTTTCAAAATTCTGTTATGTTGCTATGAGTAACAAATCTATACTATCATTTGTAGAGGACTCGTGTCAAAATTCATAACATCTGGCCAAAATCTGAAACAGATGTAGGACCACACCAGAGCAGTGAACACTGAGCTGGAAGCCCTTGTAACAATGATGCCCCAAAAGCTTTTATGCTTCTATACTGAGCAATTACCCTGCAAGGTTAAGTAAATATGGGCATAATGTCAAATGTACAGCTTCACATACTCTTGAAATCTCACATTTTTGAAATAATTAGTATAAGTGACAGTAACCAATATGGAACAAACTCCATCAAGACCTCTTTAAACATTTTATTGATTTTTTTACAAAGCTAAGGATGTTCCACTAACAATTCAAGAACATGTAATATATATAACGAAGAGTGTTCAGATTTCATTTGAAAAGCATATTCTGCATAACAATCAAATGGTAGACATCAGATACTGAAAACAATACATTTACTTGTGTTATAAAATAATTTTTTTGTTAAGGAAATGTAAATGTTATTAGCATAAATAATTAGGTATAAGCAATGAAAGAATTATAAGTGTGATGCCCACCATTGCTACCAATATGTGATGGGCACCAATATGTGTTGTCCCCAGATTGGGCCTGTAATCAAGGAGCCTGAATCCTCACCACTGACACTGGAGAGGGACATGCACTTAGAATACAAATAGATACACTCAGTATTTCAAGATGAAGACCTCTCTGCATTCAAGTACAATTTCCTATAAAAGCACAAAGGGAACACACACAGCCTTGGATCTGGATGTCTCTATGGGTCTCCGTCTAGGTCCCCATTAAGACTATCTACTGGTACAGCTTTAGGGTTAGGTTCACAGCAGAGTGTCCAAGCCAAGTCCTCCAGTACCCTCTCTGTAAACCCAGCACTGTGTCCCCTTGCCCCAAGTAGCTGATGCACAAAGGTTCTGAGAGATCTGATTTGAACACACACCTGGAAAAGGCTGGCACAGGTCTACTAGCTATGCCCCTTTCTGCCCAGACGATAAGGTAGTTGCCACTGTCACCAGACACTCCACAATCAGCTACTCTAAGGCCCTTAACAAAGGATATCCAACTATACTGTGCAATATTAATACTAATACAAATAGTAGTAGTTCAAGATGGCTAGGCCTTCTGGAGTGGCCCACACAGTGTCACCAAATAAATATAACAACTCTCAAAGGTTAATACTTTGTAAAAAGGACCAGCCACAATGAAAAGTTTAAATATATTTAATAATAAATAATAAAAGAACAAGAAAATACTAAATATATGTCCACAGTAAACTACAGCGTTCAAATCACAGAAAATATTGAAAACATTGATGGAAAGACTCATACAAATACAGAAAAACTCTCTAAACTACGCTTCACTATATTCCTCAATGAATCTAAGAGAATTTAATGCTTCCTAATAACTTACTTGGGCAAGGCAAAATTAAATACTTGAGCAGTCTTTCTAGTCAGGCCTCCCAAACAGAATACTCCATATTCTAAGATTACTCCCTGTAAAATATAATATCCAAGATGACTTACAGAATGACCCTCATCTGGTCACCTGAATCTAGGTTCCCAAAATACTCCCCATTGAAGCTGAAACAGGAATTGAACATAGACAGCTGCAAAACACATCCAAATGTTTATAGCAGTGCCTGGATGCCTGCCCTCTTTTAATTGAGCTAATGAACAAAGGCTCTGTCCCAGACCTAGCTTCTCCAGTCCTACTCAGCACACTGGGGTGATTTTCAATGATTTAGCAGCTCATTTACACTTCCCCTATTTTTCTTAAAATAAGCCAGCTTTTTAACCTTTGCTGTGCCAAACATATACATTTAATTCAGTTACCATAATGCATGTATATTTCTCTTCATTTCAACAGGGTGCACTGTTGATAAATTTTAACACAATTAACACAAGCACAGCTCACAAATACATTTTCAGCACAAACTGTACAGATCAGTTTGCTATACTAATGAAATACAATTTACAAAATTCCAGCTAGCTGTGCTGGCACAAGTTATACATCCACTGCCTTACTTCACCCTGGCATGGCTGGCAGTACCTCCTATTTTCACAGAAGGGTTACAAGAAAGACAAGAGAGAAAGAAGATGCATCCTGGATATAATGGCAATGAACACTTGATGATATGTTACAGAAGTTGTAAATCAGTTTAAAATTCTGGGTGGCACACTAATTATCAATGAAAATGGAATGGATCTAATGATTGAAAAATACGTGGGAATAGCTGAAGCAGACTTTCTCCAATGTGCAAGTTTTACTTAGACATTCATACCTGCTACAAGGTTGGACTTGCATAAATAAAGTCTGACTTTCTCCATGTGGAACATTTAAAAATAGCTCCTCCATTTAAATAATTTTGGAATTTGGAGAAAGGAAAAAAAGTAGGCAAATTAATAGCTTAAGTGACAACTCATTCATCACCTTGGGCAGAAAAGAAAAAGCAGCAAATGCACTGTGTGCAAAATTCCGTCTCTGTGTCTTGGGAATTCACCTCTATTCAACGCTCAAAACAGTCCACAACACCTTCAATGAAACCAAGTAGAAGTGAACAAAAGTTTATTGTAATGCCAACAAACAAAGAATGGTTAAGCGCTTTCACTTGAATAAAACAAGCTTCCTCAGAACACCACAGCTTGCATCACAGTTGTTTAAATAACTTTTTTGGCGCCAAAATTCAGTTTGAAATTTTAAAGCTATACACACATCCTTGACCATTGTTCTCTATTCATAAAATATTAAATAATATTCATATTATTTCTAAAAGCAATGTTACATATAATATGTGTTGATAAAGTGAACAAGTTAAAAAACTGAAAAAATGTTAACAAAAACATTTACATTTAGATCATATCAAAACATGTTTAAAAACATATAACAATATACCTAATAGATAGTTCATTTTAAGACCAATAGTGGTTTGACAGATACAGTGTCATTTAAACCTGGTATAGTGGAAGCATCCATATATATTTGCCACCAAAATTCTTTATATAATAATAAATTATTAAAGTCTCCCCCTCTGCTATTGGTGTGCACAATGTCCACTATACCAAAATTAAAATAATGTTTGTCACCATATTGTTTAATATGTTTATACAAAGCATTTTTTTCATCCTTCCTTCTGATGCTATAAAGGTGAGAGTATATACGTTTATTTAAACTCCTTTGAGTCTTACCTATATAGAATCCTGAACATGTTCTACAGATGGTAATATACACCACCATTTTAGTTGTACAGTTGCCCCCACAGAATTTAATTCTAGTGTGTTTGTAATTATCCAATTTCACACTGTCTCCCTGAAATATAGTGTGACATTGTTTACATGCCCCACATTTTGCAGTTTTCATGTATTCTGTCTTCTTAATAAAGATACCCTTCTCTAAAATAGATTTTATGTTGGCCCCTACCTTATATACAAACCTTGGGCATTCACCTAATGTGGGTGCTATATCTTGATCAGCAGATATTATATGCCAGTTGTTCATTAAAATCTTCTTAACTTTACCTGAATATATGCCAAATTCCAAAATGCAAGATTTACCAAAAAGCAAGTTTCAGACTTCATATCATGCAATGTATCCACAGTCAAACAATAGCTGTCCTATATTTTTCACCCAACAAAGGCTTGTACTGGTTACCCCATTTCCTCACAACATAATTACTTACATTTTCCATAACTCTAACGTCATAGCCTCTGTCCTTAAATAAGGACGTAATAAATTTCACCTCATCCAACATGTCCTCATACCGTGAGGTCATCCTAACTGCTCTAATAAGCTGACCCTTATATATATTCGTGAATTGTTTCTTCGGATGGTAGCTAGAATATTCCAAATAACTATTCGAAAAAGTGTTCTTTCTATAAATTTTGGATTTAAACTCATCCCCTGTTTTGGACACAAATGTGTCTAAATAAGCCACACCTTCGTGACTGCTAGAGGAGGTAAATTTTAAAAAATTACTGCTACTATTGATGTGTTGTAAAAATAATGCTAGCTGTTGTTCTCCACCATCCCAAATCAAATATATGTCATCAAGGTATCTGACGTAATATTTTATGTATGTCAAAGTGACTATCTAAAATAGTCCTCTCTTCCCATTCAAGCATGACCAAGTTGGCGTATATGGGAGCACAAGCTGCTCCCATAGCTACGCCTTTGGTCTGCTTGTAATATTCTCCCTCAAATATAATGTAATTATGTTCGAGAACCAGGGACAACATATCCGTAAGAAGACAGATGGTGTCCCACTGATATCTGTATGTTTTTCTTATACTCGTAGCAAAAGCTGATAGACCATCATCTTTTGGTATACAAGAAAATAAATCTATGACATCAATAGTCACAAATATCAGATCTGAACTGGATAGGTAAAATAGGATACTGTTTCAGAAAATCCCATGAGTCCTTAGCTATATGTGGAATAGTGGCGTATATATGTTTCAAATAGGTATCAATAACCTTACCTATATTAAACGTCTTAGACCTACTCCCTGATATAATAGGTCTAAAGGCGGTTCATCTATATTCTTGTGAATTTTAGGAATACCCACTATAGAAGCTAATACAGGATGTTCAACCTTAATATAAGTATAGATGTCATTATTAATCCTGTTATCTAGTAAGTATTCTTCAATACATGTGTCTATTTTTCTATACCCTATGTTGATCTCATTCAAGGACAACATAGAATAATTTCCAGAATTGTGTAGTATTTCATGTATCTTACAAGTGTATAAAAAACTATCATAGATGACTGCACCCCCCCCCCATCTGGTTTCATGATTCTGATGTTACTAGCACATCTTAATTCCTGTAGTACCCTGCTCTCTTCTTTTGTTAAATTGGAACTGATCTGATGTCCATCGATTTGTCTATCCAACTTGTAAATCTGTTTAGTCACTACTTTATCAAAGATAGAAATGGTGGGGTGCATGGGGGGTATATATGTACTTTTCTTTTTGACTACTGGAATGAACGGCTTGGCATGAGAAGTGTCACCCACTGTTTTTTTATCTTTAAAATAGCCAGGTTAAGCTTTCTCACATATCTTTTTATTTCACAAATACAGTCCACTAGATTGAATCTCTTAGTGGGAATAAATTTAATCCCCTTAGATAGTAAGTCAAAGTGTCCAGTATTTAAAATGTAGTTAGTATAGCTGTATATATTAAAGTTCCTATAGGTGTAAGTAACACCATCCTGTAGGATGCCTACATTATTATTACTGGACTCACCTACTGTCTCAGTAACTGAACCAGAATTTAACGTGGGGTCCTTGGATATGGATGGTAGTGAGAATCTCTTCTGTAACCCCTCGTCCACTTTCTCTCCCTCCCCTTGTGTTCTCCGTATAAAAAAATCAGAGTTAGCATTTCCATCAGAACTAGATACAACTATACTTTTATGGTTGCTGCACTGTTTGCTTCAGTTGAGTTCTGAGTTGGGCAGAAAAGGAGGATTAGTACGCAAGGACCCCCCCCCTTATGAAAAACCAAAAAGGAGGACATGTCTTAAGGTCTTGAAGCTCAGACACCCATCTGGGTGAAGTAAGGGCTAAGAACTGAACAGTCTTCCAAGAAAAGTGTTGCAAGGAAGCTGAAGCCGCAAGCTGAAAAGGAGCCAAAGTCAATTTTTCCAAAACAAAATTTAGATCCCAGGGAGAAGGAACAGGCTCCTGGGAGGTCTAATAAGAAGGACACCTTTTAGAAATTGTTTTGTCTCAAATCTAGAGGCTAAAGGAGAAGATAAAGATAGACAAGCAGAGATAGCTGATAAGTGGGACTTAACAAAAGAATAAGCCAACCCAGCACTGAGCAATTCAGAAAAGAAAGAACGAACCACAGGAAAGTTCACCAAGTGTAGATTCAAGTTATGTGAAAGACACCAAACAGAAAACCTCTTCCATTTGGATATGTAGGATTTCCTAGCAATGGATTTCCTGGCTTCCTACATAGGTAGGTACTAGGTTATCGTAAGCCTAGAGAACAAGGTTTCCTGGCTTATGCCACCCAAGAAAGTTATTTTCCTGTGCCACTGTCGAGCAGAGACACAGAAGTGATCACCGGGGTGTATTTCCTATTTCCCATCCACTAATCAAGATTTTTCTTGAAGAGTGCTAATGAAGAACTTTGCTTGACATAGATGGGTAGCCTGTTCCAGAGTATGGGAAGTCTCTGGGACAGGAATCTATCCCTCCAGCATGTCCTGTTTATTGTGGTGACAAGGTTTAGGTCCCTAGAGCGTGTAGCTCGGAGGGATTGGGATTTCTTTAGGTGTAGCATGTCCAACAGGTCTGGGTTTGACATAGCTTTATATGTTAGGCAGAGATCACCTCAAAGTAGGTGATATGCTACAGAGTAAAGCTGGAGTTTTTTGAGACCGTCAGTGTAGGGCATCTGTTTGAGGCCAGTAATCCTCTTTGTGAGGTACTTCTGGGGCCTTTCCATATGCTGCAGATGTCTTGTGAGGTACATTCCAAAAGGGGCGTTGTACTCTATAATGGGTCTAATGAGTGTCGAGTAGAGGGGAACAATGACCTCTTTTTTCCTGGATGAGAACTCTTTTATGATGAGGTGTGCCACATAGAAGGACTTCCTGACTACTGTGATGATGTGACTATCAAAGGACAGACTACTGTCCACTTGGGTCCCAAGGTCTCATCACACATTCGGTGTTAAGTAGACTGCTGTCTATGTAGTAGTTCATGGGTACAGAGTTCTTAGCAAAGGGGATGACCATGTACTTTTTGGCATTGAGCTTGAGGCCATGAGCTTGAGGCCATGGCTCTGACACCAGGCATCTGTCTCAGCGAGGCCCTTCTGTAGGATTTCCACATCATTTGGGGACTCTACTATGGCCCCTAGTTTGCAGCCATCTGCGAACTTCATTAGCCAGAGGCCTTCTGTGTTAGCCTGTACTTCAGAGAAGTAGATACCAAACAGGAGAGGTCCCAGGACTGAACCCTGTGGTACTCCACTTGTCACTGGTTTGAGGTCAGATTTGGAGTGTGCAACTTTTACAGTGTGGGTTCTATCAGTGAGACAGTTGGCAACCCATCTTGTGATGTAGGGATTTATACCTAGTTTAGCTATAATTCTAGAATGGGGGATGGTGTCGAAAGCCTTGGCAAGGTCAAGACAGGCTGTGTGAACCACCTTACCCTTATCTACGGCTTTGGTGACAGCCTCACAAAAGTTGATCACGTTCAGGAGGTATGACCTGCCTTTCATAAACCCGAACTGGGAGGGATCCAGAGTTTGGAGGTTACCAATATCTTTGTTTAGGAGTTCCATGATGATACGTTTCATGGCCTTGCAGACCAGGCTCATCAGGCTAATAGGGCGATAGTTCCCGGATTCAGTGGTGGCTCCCCCTTTGTGGAGTGGGATAACTGTTGCTGTACGCCATTCAGTGGGCACAAAGCCTAATGTGAGGCTATGATTGAACATGGTGCTTAGGTGGGGAACCAGTTTGTTCTGAAGTTCACGTAAAATGCAGCCTGGGATGTTGTCTGGTCCCATGGATGCTGTGTTTTTGGCTTTAGAGAGTGCAGCTTTTACCTACAGAGTTGTGATTACAGGGACTCTACATTCTTCCTGTATAGATATGGGCCCTTTAGGGGGTGAGGGGGGGTAAAGTTAGCAATGAACCTATCTGCCAGGATGTTGGCAATATCAGTTGGTTCTGTAATTTTTGTGCCACTGTGCTGTAACTCAGAGCAGATCTGGGTGTTGCCATTGAGATTCTCGACATAGCTATAGAATGCTTTGTGGTTGTCCTTAGAAACAGTGGCAATTTTGTTTTCATAGCTAGCTTTGGAGGATGTTATAAGGGATCTCAGCTTCTTACTGAGGCTGACCAGGGTGCTCCTCCACTCATGGGATTTTACTCTCTTTTGCAACAAATTCTTCCTTCTGTTGTACATTTTGTTTATGGCATGGGACCACCAGATTGGCTTCCTTTTTTGGAGGATAGCGTCTTGGTACTGTTTGGGGTAGCATAATCCATGCACTCGTGTAAGTGCTTATAGAGTGCATTTGTGCAGGATTCAGCAGTCGTAACTGTATTGTCCATCTGCATGGGTGTCATGAAGTTTGCCACTTCTGTCTTAAGAAGCATGAAGTTGACTTTGGAGAAATTTTTTACCATGGTTTCCTTGATGGGGGATGGGGGCGGGAGGTGAATATCAAGGGTGATTAGCTTATGGTCGGATCAGACCAACGAGGAGTTGAATTCAGGTGTGGAACACCGGTCACTCAAGTTGGTAATGACTAGGTCCAGGATATTGTTGCCCCTGGTGGGGGTGTAGGGTAAGTTGATCAAGGGCATTGGAGTTGAGGAATTCCAGAAATTGTTGTGTGAAGGAGTTGGCACACGAGTAGTTTTCCCAGTTAATGGTGGGGTAGTTGAAATCGCCCATTATTAGGGTGCTTGGTTGAACCCAGAAAAGAGGAGTGGGAATCCTGGGGCATGGTGGGGATCTGTAGCAAACTACAATTTGGATTGCAATTTTGCCCAGAGTTAGTTGCACTTGGATAACCTCGGATGCATTATGCTGAGCAACTAGCCTGGAGGTGGGGTTATCCTTAATGAATATGGACACACCTCCGCCTTTGCTGTTCCAGTCCAGGTTACATGGCCAAAAAGTGTGGTATGAGTTATAGCCTGGTAGTGCAGGGGTGCTCTCTGGAGCCTTGGACCAGGTCTCAGTCACTGCACAGATATCGGTGTTCTCCATTTTAAGGAGTGCCTCCCGAGTGCATTTTGAGATTTAGACTTCTAGCATTGAGAAGCAATTACCCGCAGTTTTGCTTGCCTGTTCCTGTTACAGTGGTGAAGTTGTCATTTGAACCTTGCCTAAAAAAGGCACTATAGGGGCAGCAAGAGCCTTAGCCAGTACCCGGGAATCCCGGGGTCGACAGGTGCAGGCCATCTCTGGCAAAGCATCGTGGTCTGTCGACCATGTCATCCCAAGCAGACAAATACTGGAACCCTTTAGAATGACACCAGAAGCTTAGCCAATTGTTGAAGTCGATCATTTTGTCCTTGTACTATGGTATCATTCTGGGCAATGGCAGAATGCTATTCAGAGCTAGGGTCATACCTGCCTGGGCAACAAGATCGGAGAGCTCTTCAATGTCTCTTTCCATGTAGTCCAGGGAGGTATGTCTCAGGTCATTCACACCAACATGGACAATGACAGAGTCATATTTGTAGTTGTTGTGGAGTGACCTGAGTGCGTGGGTTATGTGGCGGATCCTGGCACCCGACAGGCAGTTGACAGTAACTTTCTCCTTGTTTAGCCTGGTGAGTGGGACATCACTGTGCCTGACTATAGAGTCACCTTTGACTAGTGTGCTGGATACGTTGTTTTGCCGTATTGGCTGTGGTTGAGTGGCACACTGAGTCTGTGGGCTATGTGTCATTTGGGTTGTGTTGGGGGGTGGAAGTTGCTTGCGTTTCTGCTTTGGAGGTCTCTGTTGCTTGGGCAGATTATTATTGAGAGCCTCCACGAATGTTTTTGTGTTTCTATGTGCGGATTTTGGTGGCGTAGTTTTAGTGAGACTATATGATAAGTGTGGTGTGGTGCAAGTGCTTACCTTCTCCTCTTGAATGTCAAGTTCAGTCTTGGTTGGAGAGAGCTTTACCTCCAGTTTGACTAGATAAGTGCATCTCTCACAGGTTGTAGTGTTGGGTGGTAGGAGGAGAGGGTTGTCTGTGTACATGAGGCAATTTCTACATTGCCCCAAGATGTCGAGATTCATCAGACAGACAGGAGAGAATGCTGGGAGCTGACCCTTGGACATGCCTGAATAAAAAAACTATTTTCCTCTAGATAAGTTAGGAAAGTGAGTACAAGAGCGTTTTTTCTCTAAGCAAGTGAAGAAAGTAAGTGCAAAAATTGTTTTCTTCTAGGCAATCTTCCCGAGAGCACCCCAGCACTACCAGGTTATACCTCATACCATGCTTTTCGGCCCCAAAACTTGGACCGAACCACAAAAGGAGGGGGAGTATCAATATTCGTCAAAGATACCCACACCTCCAGGTTGGTGGCACAGCACGAAGCATCAGAGACTATCCATGTGCAACTAACTGTGGGTAAAACTGCCTTCCAGTTTATAGCCTGCTACAGACCACCCTCCCAAACCCAGGAACCCCACTCGGCCTTCCTGAGAACACTGGAAAATATGAAGGTCTCACCAAACACCATTATATTGGGCAACTTCAACTACCTAACATAGACTGGGAGCATTACTCTAGCTCCAACACCCTAGCCCAAAGATTCCTAGAATTTATAAACTCAAATGCTATGGAACAACTTGTTGCCACTCCCACAAGAGGGGAAAACATACTGGACCTGATCATCACCAACATGGGGACTCTCTGCTCCAGACCAGAAGTGTATTCCTCACTGGTAAGATCAGACCATAAACTAATCTCACTAGATATTCACATCCCGACCCCAGCCCCTGCCCAGAAAACCACAGTGAAAAACTTCTCTAAAGCAAATTTCACACTCCTCAAAACCGAGGTGGAATCCTTCAAAGCCCCCGGGCCTGTGGAAAATACGGCCCAGACCGCAAAATCCTTTATAAACGCATTCTATGAACACCTTCAGAAATGCATGGATCATGCAATCCCAAATAAAACCAAGACTCAATCCTCCAAAGGCAGACGTCCTGTCTGGTGGACCCCAGCCATAAACAAACTATATAATAGAAGGAGGAAGCTACTACATGACAGAGCAAAATCCCAAAAAGGGAAGGCATCTCTGATCAGTATTGGCAAAAAACTACGGGCACTCATAAAATCGTCTAAGGCCAGGTCCGAGAGAAAAATTGCACATGACACTAAGGATAATCACAAGGTTTTCTTTAGTTATGTTAGGAACCTGGGTGGGAATTCCCAGATATGCTCAGAATTAGTCCAAAATGACAAAAATACAATCGAACCCACAGACATTGCCAACATCCTAGCTGACAGGTTCAGCAAACTCCCCACCAAAAGGGCAAATATCTATCCCAGCAGAGTGCTGCCCCCCTGACATCTCAGATGCTCAGATAAGAGCCACCCTCTCCAAAGCAAAAAACACAGCATCAATGGGACCAGATGGTGTCCCGGGCCCCTACATGAACTCCAAGAAGAACTAAACACAAACATAAAACTACTGTTCAATCTCAGCCTTACTACAGGATATGTACCCAAAGAGTGGCGTACAGCAACAGTGGTCCCTCTCCACAAAGGTGGTGCCTCAACGGATCCTGGAAACTATCGCCCCACAAGCTTGACTAGCTTGGTCTGCAAAGCTATGGAAAGGATCATGGACCTCATAAATAAAGATATTGGGGACCTACAGACACTGGATCCTACCCAGTTCGGCTTTGTTAAGGGCAGATCCTGCCTTTTAAACCTGGTTGATTTCTTTGTAACAGTCACCATGGCCATTGACGAGGGGAAGGTGGTCCACACAGCCTACCTGGACCTTGCAAAAGCCTTCGATACAATACCCCACTCGGGCATTATAGATAAGCTCACCAGCTTAAATATAAACCCCTATGTCACTAGATGGGTTGCAAACTGGCTCAAGGACAGAACCCACATGGTTAGAATTGCTGGAGCCATGTCAAACTCCAAACCAGTTACAAGTGGCGTCCCACAAGGCTCAGTCCTGGGACCGCTCTTGTTTGGTATATATTTCTCGGAGGTACAGGCTAACTCGGAAGGACTGTGGCTGACCAAGTTCGCAGATGACTGCAAACTGGGCGCCATAATCGACTCTCCAGCCAACACAAGCATCCTACAAAAGGGCCTCATAGAAACAGACAACTGGTGCCAGAGCCATGGCCTCAAGCTAAACACCAAAAAGTGTATAGTCATCCCCTTTGGCAAAAACAAACTGCCCACAAATTACCACATAGGTGGTAATCCATTAAGTACGGAAGTAGTAATTAGGGTCCTGGGGACCCAAGTTGATAGCAATCTCTCATTTGACAACCACGTGGCCAAAGTGGTTAGAAAAACATTTTATATAGCCCACCTAATCATGAAGGGATTCACATCTAGATCAGGGGAGGTCATCGTGCCTCTTTACTCATCCCTCATCAGGCCCATAATTGAGTACAATGTCCCTTTTGGGATGTAGCTTACCAGACACCTGCAGCAACTGGAAAGACCCCAAAAGTACCTCACCAAGAGGATCAAAGGGCTCAAACAGATGCCATATGCTGCCCGGTTAAAGAAACTCCAGCTCTACTCAGTGGCATACAGCCTGCTCAGAGGCGATCTGTGCCTGACGTATAAAGCCATGTCCAACCCGGAATTAATGGACATGCTGCACCTCAGAAAATCCAAATCCCATCGAGCTACGCTCGAGAGACTTGAACCTCAGCACTGAAATAAAGAGGACATGCTGGAGGGACAGATTCATAACCCAGAGGCTCCCTTCACTCTGGAATAAAATCCAAGTCCAGGTTAGGCAGAGTCCCTCATTGCCTCTCTTCAAGAGGAATCTTGATGAGTGGATGGGAGATAGTAGGTTTACCCCGGGTATCACTTCTGTGTCACTGTTAGACAGAGGCACAGTATACTAACCTCGAAAAAGGGCATAGCAAAATTCATTTAAAATGGGTGGCGAAAACCAAGCACATTCTGGCTAGGCTTATAAATGCCCTAGGGCAGATAGCCTAGTATGAATCTATGAACCTATAATGAGGAAGGCTGAGTACTATAGTAATTAGTAGCTTATTTAGTGCTTACAACAAGTTCTGAACAGGTGCTGAGCACAAACAAGCAAATTCAAGTGCTAAAACTAAGAATCTGTATCTGCACTAGACTAGTGACAGGAAAGAAACAAGTGCAAATGCAGGCTTTCAAATCAAAAAGTTGAGAGAGATGGAAAGGGTTGCCCAGACAGCCAATAACTGCAATTTCTGTGCCAGAACCACTCCTTGTGTGGTAGACAGTTTACCTAGTGCTTACCACTCCCACTGGCAAGCCAGAAGGCTTCCCTCCAACAAAGAAAGGCTTGGGGGTGCTCAGAAGCTTACATACAGTCCTGGTTACAGCAAATGTGTATCTGGACTACACTAGTTACAGGAAAGTTTTTTTTTTTTTTTTTTTACAGAAAAGTAGCTAAAACAGCATTCAAATACAGTGCAAGCTAGCACACTAGTATGTAGCAATATTAGACCAACCACAGTTTAAAAAAATGCAATTAAATTAAAAATGATTAAAAACAAGTGCAAAAGGAGTGTATTAGGTAGAATGTGGTAAAGAGATGGGACTGGGGGGAGTGTTCCAGATCAAATATACAGTGGGGCGGGCAACTGCAAAAGCCACCAAATTTAGGGTGAGTGGGACAAAACACTTTCAGCAGAGATCTGAAAAACTATAGAGTGAATCAAAAATAACAGTGCACAACTCTGAATAAAATTAGTCCAGCAACAATTTACAGTGCACAATTCTGAAGAACCAAAAAAATATATACTTAGCTCTGTATATTTCCAGATAGTTTGAAAAGAGCTCTGTTAGACACAGGTTCCAGCAACGATATGCAGGTTGTTAACTAACAGGGTCTAATATTATGCAAGTAATCCTTCAGATAGTAAGATGACACAAGCTGTAAAAAACAGTTATACCAACTTAAGACACAGCAGAAAATAGGGGGTCGTGGGGCAAAACGCTTTCAGCAGAGATCTGAAAAAAACTATACAGTGAATCAAAAATAACAGTGCACAACTCTGAATAAAATGAGTCCAACAACAATTTACAGTACACAATTCTGAAGAATCAAAAAAATATACTTTGCTCTGTATATTTCCAGATATAGTTTGAAAAGAACTCTGTTAGACACAGGTTCCAGCAATGATATACAGAACACTAAGCACGTCCTCAGAAAACAGGTGACTGTAAGGAATCAGAATCTTATCACCCACGGACTCAGTTGAGGAGTGGATAGGTGGGGATGGATTAGGGATCCTTTGTCTTGTGCAAGTAGGTCCACCCTGTGAGGAAACTTGTGATGACTGCCCTTGGCTAAATGCAGAAGAGGGAACCAATGCTGTCTTGAAGGGAGTCACCATCAAGATTTTGTGTTTGTACTGTTGAACCTTGAACAGAACTTTTGGAATGGGGGGGAATGCATAAAGAAACCTCCCCTTCCAATAAAATGAGACAGTGCCCACCTTCCAAACCAGAGGATCTGGGACTCTGGCACAAAATTGAGGAAGTTGTCTGTTCAGAGGGGAGGCAAGCAGATCTATTTGAGGAGTACCCCACTTGTGGACAATGTCAAGAAACACATCCCTGTGAAGCATCCATTCGTGGGATTGAGTCAAGGACCTGCTCAGTGTGTCTGCCACAAAAGTTTGACCTGAGAGAATATAAACCACCTGAAGAGTCACATGATTCTGAACTGCAAGCTCCCATACCATGACTGCAAGCCTGCAAAGAAGGTAAGATTTTTTTCCCTCCTGTTTGTTCACATACCACAGGACTGTGGTGTTGCCTGTCAACACTTTGAGTGGCCCTGAGGAGAAGAGAGAATGGAAGGCCAAACGTGCAGCAGAAGTGCCTCATCTGTTTGATGCTGATGTGCTCCTTCTGTTGAGCAAGCGACTGGAGCCCCTGCTCTTTCATTGTGCCAAAGGCTGCTCCCCAATCTACCTCTAGGGCATCTGTGAACAGTTCTTGAGATGGAAAAGGTGGATGGAAGGGAAGGCCTGGGTTCAGAGACAATTGCTGAATCCACCAATGAAGTTCCCTCTTGAGACAAGGAAGAGAAACTGTAAATTCTAGGGGATGAGCATGTTGCTGCCAGACTGATTTCAGGAACCACTGAAATCTTCTCATGTGGAGTTTGGCTAGAGGTAACATGGGAACAGTGGATGCCATAAAACCCAGAAGTCTCAGAAACTCTCTGGCTGTGATGAAGGTCAGAGGAAGAAGTGTTTGAAAGAAGGAAATGAAAGACAAGGCATTTGGCAGAGACAGGGATGCCAGCAAAGGCACTGTTTGAATCCTGCACCCTAGGAAAACGATCTTGAGAAAGGGTCAGAGAGGACTTTTTGAAGTTTACTGTGAACCCTAGACTTGTGTGAAGATTTTGCCATAATGTCTCTGAACAGGATACTTGAAAGAGTAGATTGTCCAGGTAAGGAAACACTTGGATGCCTTGAAGGCTGCAAAAAGCAATTACAGGAGCTAGGCATTTGGTGAATACCCTTAGGGCAGTAGAGAGGCCAAAGGGCAAAGTAGCGAACTGAAAACGCCAGGAAGCAACACAGAAATGTAAAAATTTCCTGAAGAGTGGATGAATAGCTATGTGAAGGTAATCATCCTTGATATCCAGAGAAGCTACGAAGCCTGAGAAAGAATTAAAAGAAACAAAGTCTGAAGAGACAACATGGAAAAGGAAGGTATTTTCAAAAGGCATTCAGGTGTGAAGGATTCAGAATGGGTCTCCAAGGACCTTCCTTTCTGGGCACCAGAAACATCCTTGAATAGAACTCTTTCCCTTTTGATTCTGTGGAACCTCTTGAATAGTTCCCTGATTTAAAAGATCTTGAAGTACCTCTGGGAAGAAATGTAACTGTTCCCGAGGTGGCTGAGGAATATCTATGAAGGGGGGAAGGGATTTCCAAACCATGAAATACCCTTGCTGAATTAGGGAAAGAACCCAAGAGTCCTGAGTTATGTTTGTCCTAACTGGAAGAGACAGAGAAAGATGAAGGGAAAGAGGAATGAGACTGTGAATAATGTGATAGTCAGATACTACCTGGCTTGTTAGGAAAGGGCTGCTTCTGACCAGGAGAAGCCTGAGAAGTCTTAGGCAGAGGAGCCCTCCTACCAGTTTTCTTACTTTTAGGAGGAGGACAGGCATATCTACGAACAAAAATTGGTTTGGAAGGATAATTTCTTTGGAACTCTGGCACAAGTGAAACCAAAAGATGTGACAGAGCAAGTAAGAAAATAATTGCTAAATGGGCACATACACAAACGGAGACTTAAGAAGTTTTGGCCATTGGTGGAAAAAGTTAAGTCTGTGAGAGTTGTAGTTCCTGTGGTACAGAGTTCAAGTCCCACAGTTCTTATTTGCCTACTGTGTGACCTTGAGCAAGTCCCTTAATCAGAGTGTGCTTGGGGGCAACTGGGGATTTAGGCAGGGATCCTCAGTGGTCCTCTGGACTGCAAACCTAGTAAGTACCTAAAATAGGTCCTACCGTATGTGTAAAACCATCAAACAAAGCCAGTCAATGTTAGTAGTACAGCAGGTAGCACACTCATTTTACTGCAGAAGGCTATGGGTTCTACTCCCACATGAGATAAATTGATTACTAGCACTGCAATAATTCTATGACCTTGCCATGCATAGGTGCTGACATTATGGTCTA
This sequence comes from Protopterus annectens, assembly GCF_019279795.1. Taxonomy (NCBI): domain Eukaryota; kingdom Metazoa; phylum Chordata; order Ceratodontiformes; family Protopteridae; genus Protopterus; species Protopterus annectens. The sequence goes on from NC_056735.1 coordinate 568,947,529, forward strand.
ATACAGTATATAACACAAGGTAAATGTGTTGTCAATAAAAGATTCTAATATTCTTCAGGTGAGGTTGGAGAAAATACCTCCCTGCTGCAGTTAGAACCACCTCTCTTTAAAGTTGAGATACAAGTCTTACGTTTTTGCTGAAAAGGATATAAACTTTGATTAGAAAACATTAGGCAAATTGGAAAACCAACAACATAAATTATAATCTTAGGGACTGTAATAGATGACAATCACAGCAGCCCATATGATCCTGAAAGCAATGTCACACTAAAGAAATTACTGCCTCTGTGCTCATCAAAACTTCTGTAGCCTCTGCACAAACAAGTTGGTACAGACAAAAACGTCCACAAATTCCTATGAAAAATCCAGTACAGTTAGAAATTCCTATGAAAAATCTTCTTAGGGCAGAAAAATGTGGAATTAGTATAAAAGGCAACAACAATTTTCATCACAGTCCCGTCTCAAAGGTAACCTCTGCTGAGTCTTTAAAGCAATGTCACTCCTACTTTGTTTTAAAATTTGTGCCTAGAACATAATGCTAAGGGAGGTAATAACAGACCAGGAAACCTATTACTGAAAAAGAAGAGAACACAGGTGAACAACTTAATGCCAAAATAATAGCTGCCATCAAATCAAGTTATTTGATTATAGTCCTCAAAAGACACCTTGTGACATAAGGTCATATGTATGCCAGGTAAATGCAATCAAGCTGATCAAAGGTGGCGGGCTTAATACCATAAACTATACCCTCTTTCTATTTTTAAAATGTCTACATTAAAAACTTTTTGATGTTATTCCTTAACATTTAAGAATAATTTAATAAGAATTTGGGTGAGTGAAGTAGAGAGAACAGTAGTTAAAGCATTAAAGAATGAAGGTTTAGAAATAAGTAGAGAGAAAAGGAAGGGATATGGTGATGCAGTGCAGGTAGGGAACATGTTTTAATAGGAGAGAAGAAAGCAATGGGATGAATTAAAAGACAAATTATGGGAAATATTTAAGGTTGGGAATATGTCGGTGTTGTCATTTAGAAAAAAAACTGTATAATTATTACATTGGGTTTTGTTAAGAAAACGGATTTACTTTGGTGGAGTTTATATGTTCTCTAGTAGTTTAGACAGGAAACTACTCAAATTATTTTTTCATTATAGGTCAAGTAGCTATAGGGTTGGGAGGGTGGCCTAATGGTTAAGGTGTTTGCCTTACAAACACAAGGTGCAGGGTTCAAGTCTCACAAGGGATAATTGGCTAGACTTAAAATGGCTCGCAAGGGCAGATAGCTTAGTGCTAATCTATGAACCTATGAATCCCATCAAAACAGGAAGTTGATATAATGTAAAAGACAAAGGAGGGTTGAATTTGATGATCCATTTTTTGGCATCTCTACATACATATACATATATATATATATATATATATATATATACATATATATATTATATATATTTGTTACAGAACTTATGACAGCAATAAAGGAAGTCATTTGTGTACAACATATATACACTGCAATTGTCATTCACTATGTATATAATGTATTGTCTCTATTTTGTTTGCCCCAGGCTAAGAATGAAATAGGTCCAACAGGATTAGTACTCTATCCCAGTTAATGAATTCAAACTAAAATAAAATACATAAATACATTTATAAAAAAATGAACTAAAAATAAACAGTTGTTTTCCTTTACAATTATTTAATACAACTACAAATGACTATACACTGGGACAGATTTAAAGTAGTAAACATTTCTGGTAACATTTTTAATTCTGTACGTTTACTGCCTTCCAATCTGCTAACCACCATCCCCACTCCCATGCCCTACAATCCCAAGTGTTTTCCCCCATCAGTGACCTGTGATTACTGACTTGGGTTATAGCCAGCCATAGGAATCATCATCCAGGTAATCATAAACATCCGTTATACCCGCAGCTCCCAGTGGGAAACCTAACTCTGTCAGTGTCTGTTCGGACTAGCAGCCCAAGGGGAGGGCTGAAAAATTGCTAGTGATCATCTCCCTCCCTCCCTCAACCCCCAGTCCTACAAATACAAGTTCCCAAGATCTCTCAAAACATGGAGCACTGGCATCCGCTTTGGGGCATCCTATACCCTTCCTATATGTATACATGCTTCCACACATACTTATAAGGGCTAGCACCACTGGGTTGTGATCTCATGCCAACGTCCTCTGGTCTTACCCATTGATGCAGTGGCACAAAAGGCTTGTATTGACCAGAAATACCCAAGGTGAAGTGCGTGACAGTCTCTCACTCCCGCCTTTCCCTGCCGCGCTGTTCCAGCATGCGCTATTGTTCAAACTCCGGTTGTCTTGGTCACAGTTGAGGCTTCATCCCTCAAAGACATAAAACTGGGGTACTTCAGGCATTTTTTTTTTCAAATCTGCACCAATTTCCTGCAACTAGATCAAATGCATACTGAACTGTTTAAGCTGATCTGCAAATTATACATGGGATGTTTTATGAATGCTTTTTTCAGTTATTAGTAATGATGGATAAAACATCTTCTGACACCACTGACAATTTTTTTTCTATTTTTATAAATTAGATATAGATGAAAATATATGCAAATTTTATAATCCTTTCTGTGTTGACAAGCAAAGAACACATGAATGATTGAGATGTGTATGAAGTTATCTGCAGGTCCAGAGCGCGTAAAAAACATACAGAACATCTGAAGAAAACAAATTAAGGTTAACAATTAATTATATATTTTTTAAATAAAAGATGTGAAAATGAATTTGGAAGCAAAATAGTCACCCTACCTACATTCTGCTGTTCAATTGCTTTATGTAAAAGTATGCAAAATCTTCCGAACTGGGCAGTGTAGCAGTGGGGTCAGTGATTACCTTTAGAAATTACAGAAAGTGATTAATACTTGGAATAGTATTTTAGAGAATGGGACTGAAACAAGCAAGATTCTGAAGTGGTACATTTTTTTTGCAAATTAAACTTATTTGCAGCAGTAGATCCATACGGCCCGAGGCAAAACGAGGCAAAAATCTCCCTATTCTTTTCACTTGCTACTTGGGAATAGCAAAACTAAGTCTAACAACGTCTACAAAAACAACAAAATGCAAATACTGAATACAATAAAACATTAACTGTTTCAGTTCTAATAGTAGTATCTTACTTCAAGGAACATAATGTGGTGCCAGCACAAAAATCTACTGTAATCATTTCCATTCTTACACCCATATACTGCACTGATAAAGGGGGGGAGCATCGGTCAGCACTGGCTCATTGAAAGTTTGATACTTTCCAGTAAAATGCTTTCCTTCTCAACAGCAAGCACGCCATGCAGTGTTACTAACACATAACTGCATTTTTTTTTCTCTAACGAGTAACCAGCTTTTACTAACGGACTTTGAATGTGGCAGGTAGGCAACTTAATTTTCTATTGCCTCCCCTACCATATTCTGAAGCAGTCATCCCACAGTAAAAAGGAAATGGGGTTAGGATGGTGCAAATGTAACTCTTCAAAGAGATTTCTTATATTTTTTTTTCCTACACAGATGATGTCTTGTTTACAGACTTTTACATCATGCATGCTTTTTTTTAATAATACACAATAAATTCAGGCTTAAACAACTATTAGAAGTTCATTATACTACTGGCACAAGAACTATTTTACATCTAGGAAATATAAAAATTGATGTACAACAAGAAATACTTAAACATAACTTTACATATAGCCCAAAATAACTTCACATACAGCCAATATTGTAAGTGCAGTAATTATCTCTTGGGTGTATTACAGAGGAATAATGACCTTGAAGGGCGGGAGACCACTCACCTGTAGTGATGGGTATCTTAACACTACTGAGTGGTCTGTTATTTCCATGTAGCACCCACTTTGTTGGTCATTACTGCATCTATACTTTATTCGATTTATTTATATAAATTCCAAAGACCTACTATGCTTTATGGATAACACCAAGTGGCAACATGATTATTTTTGGGGCAAAATTGATTTGACTTCCCTTCTGACTGGCAACACACCTTGTAATGGGTTAAAGACAATATAACATTATGCAGGTTCAAAATAACTTGTCAAATGAATTTCTTAACTACACTGGGTCTGTTTAACAACATATTTGTCTTTGATAAAGTTCATTATTTACAAAAAGGCAACTGCTGTGCAGGTACCTGACCTGCTGGGATTTACCCAGATTGTGGGACCTTATCAACTACCTCTTTCATGAAGAACAAGCAAATATTGGATCCTCAATCCAAATGCTCATTAACTGCCTCATGCAATTTGGTCATTAATCAAACCAGGGGGGTTTATAAGCTGCAGAGCTGGTTTAAACATCAGTCATGCTACTGCTTTCAAACTACAAATCTATTCCAAAACTCAACTATATAAGTTTAGTTTCCTGAGTCACATCAACGTGTCTGATTCTTCACCTTTTTAAGCACCCAGAGTTATAGGATTATGGACTTTAAACCTTCAAATAGAAAAGAACAACCAAATTTAAAGACAAGTGTCTAACTGCTCTGAGAACAGACTTAAGTATAGTATAGTATATTTCTGCCACGTCTACATGCAAAAAATAGGTGCACATATTTTACTTACCTTTTATAAAAAAAGCTATTGATAGTTACAAACATTATTTTTCTAAAGGTTTGTTTATAGGTGCACAAAGAATTGTACATCTGGATGAGCAAAGATGCTTTATAAAACAGCATATTTTATATTTCCTTCAAAATTACATTTCTAGAAAATTTGTGACAAATTCAGAGCTTCAATAAGTGCAATAAAAGACTATTTTGTAAACACAAATGCAAACTTTAGAACATCTAGTATTTTTCTTACAGCTTCATTGGCTTTTTGGAAACTAAACCGACTTTCTGCAGAGTATGCTTGTACATATAATGATGAACTACAATGCCTACCCTGCAAAATGAAGGCGCTCAGTTGGAAATTGGGTTTTAGCGGCGTATTAGTTTAGCAATATTGTGCCTTCCAGTCTATACCTACAGTAGCTCATAAATTCATTCATTTAACACAATAAAACATAGTGATTAACCAACATGGTTATGTGTGGCCTCAGTAAAATTATAGTCGCAGGCTGCTGGAAACAATTAATGGTAAAAAAATGGAACTTTTTTTTTTAAACTTCCATAGTTAAAGTAGATTTTATAGCTCTGTTTTACAGTCAATAAATCATATAAATAAAAGTAAATAGCTTGCAACTTTTCATGCTGAAGTGTTTCCAAGCTGACATAAAACTTATAAATCTTCATCTTATTCTTAAAACAATAAAACTGTAACAGCATATTAACCAGAAGCACAAAACTAATACCTGACCATGTGTCTAAAAACTAGGCTAACAAACTGTTTTCCTAAAATCCATTATGGTTTAAAGGTCAGACAAAGAAAGTAAACAGCATTTTAAGTACTAGTAGATGGTAACAATTCCATGCTAAAATGTCTCCACACTCGCACATTGCTTACAGACCTTCATTGTATTCTTATCACAATAAAATTGTAACAGCATATTAAACAGAAGCACAAAACCAATAGCAGGACAAGTGAATTATAACAGGGCAACACTAAATTTTACTCCTAAACTCCACACATAATTTACTGGTCAGAGATGTAGACTTAGAAGCAATTTACAGACATTAGCTGTCAATTCCACAGAATTCAAAGAGATGCTTGCTAATAATGCTAACTGGCTAAAGCGGGTTGGTCATTTATTGCGACGATTATTCCTGATTCAGAGACAAAGAAAATCCACACTGAGAAACACTATATTATAGGCTAATTACAATGTCTCTGAACTGAACACTGCACTGTCAGACCTGACCTAGTTTTCTCCTTACCAGCACATGCAGTACAGTAGCATAGACACTCCCAAAACACACACACATACAGCACTGAAGCAGCCACAAGCAAGCCCCTAAAAAGTCATTCACATTTACAGAAAGAGTCACCCACAAACCTGCATGCGTACACACAAATACAAACAAAAACACAATCGTACACAAAGACAACTACTTTCCCTACACCCAACAGGGCGACCACCAAAACACACACACAAAGTAATCATAAACAAGCCCTTACAAAAACACTCATTCTCATACCTGCAAGCACGCTACACACACAAACACACACACACACACACACAAACAAACCTTTGTTATACATGTCTCCCACAGGATAACCACCAAAATATGTGCACAAACACTGCTGCAGTTGTAGTCATGCCCTACAGAGACGCACATGACTTTATGATACCTAAGTAGTCATGACATTAGCGCCAACCATTCCTATAGGGGTAAATGCTATCAAAAGCAGCATTTTTTTCAAAACAGGTGCAAGAGTGATACATCAGGATGGGGCAGTAAATGGATTTTAGAAAGACCTCCAGTACTACACCATTGTCTCAAATCAAAGAACATTGAAATGCAGAGAAATTAAATAAGTTTGATAATAAATGGATTAGGAAATGTCTCAAAGAGCAGCATAATCAGAGAGTATCTTTAGGTAATTACAACAAAAGAGCACCATTGCATATTTTAGTCTTTATCAAGTTATTTCAGTCCTCAGCTCAAGTGAGTTTTGTTGATACTTTGCTTTCACACTCCATATTTTCACAGAACTTCTAAACAACCTTGCACTTCATGTCACAATGTTGACATTCTTGATCTCCCTCAGACTTCCATTCTTTCATAACAGGATTTTTTTCTTTGTGTTTTTTTTTTTTTTTTTTATCTCCGTGCCTCCAAACCATGAAGTCTGACCTTTTGGTAACCCATTCACTCCTCCACATTTGGTGTCCTCAGCACATATGTAACAGCCAACTGAAGATTATCTTCCGGATAGCCATGGAGGCAGTTTGTGCATTAGACAAGACCTCAGCAAAGGCCGTTTCTGTTGAGGTCAGATCTCCACTCCTGGTGGCTGATGTAAGCACATGCATTAACATGGACCATTTTACTCATTCTCTTGCATATGCATGCCTCCACAAATTGCTAATATGGCTATTATTACAGGTGTGGGATCATCAAGTCCATATCCTTAGTCCTGATATTTTTGTTGTCATGCAAGCCTATGACTGCAGACTTGATGCCATGATAAACTTCCCAGAGGACACCTGAACATACAGCTGGTCAAAACCATGGACTAAAAGTAAACACCAGGAAATGTATAAATGTATGCTTAGGCAAGCATGACTCAGCTTGCAGCTATCACATTGATAACACACCCCTGAAAAATAATCCTACTGTTAGGGATCCATGAAGCTATGACAACAATGAACTATCCTTCGATCACTACATATCCATTGTTGTAATGAAATACATCTTCATTGCACAGCTTATACCTACAGGTATCTTGTCCAGATCCAGGGATGCAACTGCTTGATTGTACTCGGAACTCATTAGGCAGATCATGACATATAATGATCCTTTTGGTATGTACTTGTCCAAAAACTTGTCATGACTGGAATGACCACATTGCCTCACTAGAAGTCATGAAAACACTGCAGACCATCTCAAAGCCTAGTTCCACTCTTTAGTATCATACAGGCTACTGAGAGGCATCCGGCACCTTGTATATACAGCTTCAACCGACCTCATTCTGTCAGACCTATTCACTTTCGCAAGTCCAATGGTACCATAAACACCTGCACAAAGGGACACTATCTCTTTTGCAAAATAAATGCAACATGTTGCTGGGAAAGGTATGTATCACAGAAGATATTGCTTCTGTAGAACTGTTTTTCACTCCACATAAAGCAAAGTACTTCCCTTACTCTACTGAAATGTAAATTTGGATGAATGTATGGGTATCCACAAATTCACTCCAGGATCATCACTCCTTATGTATAGGGGAAATATGCAAGTGGCCCCAACATATCCTTGTTCAGCCCACCTCTGGGTTATTTCCATGCAAAAGTTAAGGTCTAAAAACTAGCATGGGAATTACAGCTAGCCTTCTTAAGATTCTCCTAGACCAATAGCCGAGTAAGTACTTATGAACTAATGGTGTTTGTTTTGTGAGTAAGGAGGTCACACAGAATTGAGTCAACTGAGGCTTTGTTGGCAAGGCAGAGGGCTCTCTAAGAGTCTGTAAAAAAAATGAAAAAAAAAAGATAGTTTAAGGTGATTTGCATAGCACTTGGACACCATGACCTACATCTGGCTCCCTATTCAAATCACAAGACTTCCTTTGCTGAGTCCTGATATACTGAGAAATAAAAAGGACTGAAAATGCAGGAGAAGAGTGAATACTGAACATTGTTCTTTAAACTTTTTTGTTGCCAGGGACAAAAAAACTAAACTGATATATACCAAGTGCGCCATTGCCATCCACTGGAAAAAAAAGAGAATATTCCAAGAAATAGCAATCTTGGTCACAGTACATGCAAATTTGGATTTTCAGCCATTCAATCACATTTCGGGACTTGGCAATCCATGTCCCATTATTTTAAGTGGTTCCCCTTGATCTTCCTTGTGCAGGATCAACAGTTTTTCAATTTGAGTCATGTGTGGACAGATATAATGAAAATGGACATTATATTCTATTATGACTCTGATATGGGGGTTCAGCAAAGAGGTATAATAACGTCTTTCAACCAACAGGCTACATCCTTGGTGATCAACTGATCTAAGAAGAAGGACTTCCTGAAAACAGCAGATACATGGTGGTTTATAGGAAAGTACATTGTCTACACTCATGCTCAATTCCTAACAAACAGATACAGTCTGCAGTTTCTGGCATTTAGATATGGGCCATGGTCCTTGAACCACTTGTTTGTACATACATGTTAGGCCTTCTTGGAAGATATGAAGTCCACCAGACTGTTTATTATAGCTTCAAGTTTGCAGTCATTTGCAATTTATGTTCTGGACTTAATGCATGCAAGTTGAAGTTGATTCAAACTAGTGCGATCTTAAAAAGACAAGTTGGTGACACTGAAATAAAAACACTTGAAATTTCTTCTTGACAAAGTAAATGCAAACATAGCAAGCTAACAAAACCATAAGCAGAGTATCCGTTATACATGTCAGTGAGATTCAAACACTTCTGTAATGAATCAGATGCAGCTGTTAATTTACTTCTACATGTGCAAGGTATGCTTCTGCAATGTTAATAAATGCATTACAAACAAGCTATTGACACTGGATAGCACTATGATACTTTACCTGATAAGCAGCTGACAGAAACAGCCGTCGGACAAATATAAAGAATGGCAGATCTCCAAATTCTTCTACTGAAAACAGCATTCAAGTGAAAGAAATGAATTAAGTGCATTCTGCTGAAACAGCTAATCTAAACAAACCAGCTTAAAATAACATTCTTACAGAAGGTGAGCCCGCAGACACCATTTATGCAGTGGAATCCTCCTACCAAATACAAATAACCTAGCTGGTAGCAGACAGATATCTTGTGCTTTCAGTGTTTTTGCTTGTTTTGGCATACACAGTATGCGAGAGATGTACAGACAACTTCCTTGGAGGGAAAAATCTCGCTTACAAACAAGGTTGTCAAGAACACAAACTACATCCTTCACAAACACTGCTCACCACATACACAGACCTTATGAAGAGGCACTTAAAAAAAAAACCCTACCAAACCTCAAAGAACTCCTAAGCTGTCAAATGGCAACAGCTATCCTCACCAAAGCACACACCAAAAATAGCACTTAAAAACACACATAAGCCTGCACCCAATGATTCCCCAACAACAAAGCCCATAAGGAAAGCAAACAGGCAGGAAACAGAGTAGATAAGGTTTAGTTGCTTGTCTGGAGATAGGATCCACAATATCGTGCACACACAAAGAGAATGCAGTGCAGGTACCAATATGATTCTATCATAATCCATGTGGGTGGAAATGACCTAACATATACCCTCACTGGGCTACATGAAAAGAGATGTGATAGATCTCTTTGAATGTGTGTGTCAGACTTGGAAGTGCCTTCCACTGAGCAGCAAAATCCATCTTCACCAAGGATCATACTGCAGTACAAAGCGAAAAATGTCTAATTTTAATAATTGGCTTAGTTTCTGGTGTCACTCCAGGGAGCTCAAGTATCTGTCAGCATGGGAGGATATGGTTAACAGACCACAATGCCTTGCCAAGGACGGTCTGCAACTGTTCTCCTGGGCTTCGGCTATTGGCCAAAACTTAATCCATCCCTTAGCGCCTTTTTAGGTAATGTCACAATGACAAAAAAAAAAAGAAGTTATATACTTAACATAACTTTCCATCTGAGTAGTTGTACTTCATTTGTCTTCAACCGGTTGGGATTTGGATCAGGATTGGATCCAACATGGCCGCATCACTAGCATCTGATCAGAGCTTCAAGCTCTTCCTCTTACCCATAATGCCCCTCTGTCTCCTTCCTTCCCTCAGATCGAGTTTGCTGTAACAGAAAACATAAGCCTGACCCAAAACGGACCTTACCGCTAAAGGCTCCCACAAATCTAAGCCAAGAATAGCCAGGAGAGCCACCGGTTTGCACCTCTCCCATATCTCAGGATAGGACAATAATAAGGTCAGGGGGAAAGAGGGGGAGGGGTGGCTGAAGACAAATGAAGTACAACTACTCAGATGGAACGTTATGGTGAGTACATAACTTCTTTACCTGAAGTAGTTTTCTTCATTTGGTCTTCAACCTGTGGAACAGAGTCCTCAGCTACCAACATCTGGGTGGCCCTCATGGAAGGATATTTTAGAGCACCGCAGAGCCAAAGAATGCCCTACTCCTGGATACTATGTCCAATTTGTAATGGGATATGAAGGTATGACATGAGAACCAAGTAGATGCAGAGCAAATGTCATCCAGCGACACTCTAGACCAGAAGGACAATGACGCAGCCATAGACCTCATGGAATGGGCTTTAATCTAACCCGGAGGGGGGGGTGCCTTTATCAGAATATGCCCAGATGTTACATTGAGAAATCCAGCGAGCAATGGTGACTTCAGAAATAGGTTTGCTTAGGAACGGTTTGGAGTAAGACACAAACAGCTGGCCTGATTTAAGGAAGGATTTTGTTCTGTGTAAATAAAACCTCAGTTGTCTATGTACATCTAGTAAATGTAACTTGTATTCACCCCCTGTTCTGGAAATTTGGAAAGAAAACAGGAAGATTGATCGATTGATTAATATTGGATTCTGAAGCCACTTTAGGAAGAAAGAAAGGGTTAATGCACAAGGAAACCCTATCCTTATGAAAGACCATGTAAGGAACTTTAATGGACAAGGCTTGGAGTTCCAGTACCGTCCTAGCAGATGTGATAGCCACCAAAAAGGTAGTTTTTTCAAAAAAGGAATTGTAAATCTACTGATGCCGCTGGCTCAAAGGGAGGGGAGACCAGAGCTTGCAGGACAAAGGTGAGATCCCAGGGAGGTGTCAGATCTTTCACTGGGGGGTCGTAACAGAAAAGTTCCTTTAAGAAAGGTCTTACAAAGCCTGGAAGAAGCTAAGGAAGCCATGTTTTCCCCCCACATGGAAGTTAGAGATGGCAGCCAGCTGGACTTTAACAGTAGAAGAACTAGCACCCTGGTGAAATATACCAGATAGAAAGTCCAGATTAGCCAGAACTGGAGCTGTAAAGGGATCTAAGTTCTGTTGAGAGGCCCAAACAGAAAAACATTTCCTTTTGCTACGATTTCTGCTAGAAGACTTGTGAGCTGCCACCAGAATGGTTTTAACTGGAGAAGATAAACCAGGAGTCCTAATCATTACTGGAACTGGAGCAGCCAAGCTGTAAGTTTCAGTCTGTCCAGGTCTGGGTGAGGAATCCCCGAGGGGTGAAAAATGAGATCCGGGATCGGATCCAAGATCCATGCTGGAACTACTAGGCGAGACCAAAGTGAGGGGAACCAGACTTGGCAAGGCCAGAATGGGGCAATGAGGATTACTGTGCTCCCCAGCCTGCGAGATTTCTGAAGAAACTTCAGAATGAGAGGTAATGGTGAGTAAACAAAGAAGACTGAGAGGCCAAGCATGGAACCAGTGCGTCTCTGGGGACTTTCCCCTGAGGGGGATTCAGAATGAAAAACTCGCTGCATTTCATGTTGGAAGGAGATGTGAAGAGATCGCAGCAAGGCCGACCCCACTGGAGGAAGATCTGTTTCGCTACTGAAGGATTCAGAGACCACTCTCGTAAGGTATCAAAATAGTCCTGCTGAGCCTGTCCACCAGAATTTTGGACCATCCTGGGATGTGCGTTGCCACCAGAAAGCAGCTGGTGGAAATCGCTCATTCCCACACTCATGGCTTCTCAAGAAAGGGGGGTAGGATCTGGTTCCGCCCTGCTTGTTGATGTACTAGACTACTGACATGTTGTCTGACTAAACAGCAATAGTCCCTACAGGAAGATGGGCAATCAAGGGCCTGCAACACTAGAATTGTCCTCATCTCCAGGACGCTGATATGCAAATTGGTCTCAGGAGGGGACCACATGCCTTGGACTGTCCTTCCCGAGCAATGCCTCCCCTTGCTGGGAAACATCTGTGGTCACTGTGGTTGTGGGAAATGATAGAAGAAATGGACATCCCTGGACAAGTTCCAGGGAAAGAGTACACCAGAGAAGTGACTCCCTACAAGCCCGGGATATGCGTAGCGGATAGGATAAAGGTAGGCCCAGAAGGGACCACTGAAACACCAGTGTCCACTGGAAAACTCTCATGTGAAGATGTGCGAAGGGTAGAAGACTGATAGTGGCTGCCATGGAACCCAGGGCTGACAGAACTGTTTCTGCTGATGAGAGGCAAGACTAAAATAAGACAAGTGAAGTTTCAGACTGTTTACCTTTTCTGGGGTGAGATAGACTTTCATTTGTATGGTGTCTAGCAAAGCTCCAATGAAGTATAAGCCCTGAACTGGAGTCAGTGACTATTTGCCGAGGCTGACTGCAATGTCCAGTCTGTTTGCTAGAAGGAAGTAATCCCTGGCCTGGCATAGTAGACACTTAGTAGAGGCAGCAAGGAGCCAACCGTCCAGGTAGGGATAGACTTGTATTCCCTGAAGCCTCATGTGGGCCACTACCACTGCCATGACTTTGGTGAACACCCTGGGGGCTGTGGTGAGACCACAGGGTAGGGCCCTGAATTGATGATGATTGGCCCCCAGCCAGAAGCGAAAAAACCTGCAGGAGCGCCTGTTCATTTTGATATAGTAGTACGCATCCTGGAGGTCGATTAAGCAAATCCAATCCTCTGCTTGCAGGCAGGGCAGAAAGGACTGAAGCATGACCATCTGGAATTTCTCTTTGGCTACTGACAGGTTCAGAGTGGAAGGATTCAGAATAGGTCTTAGGGTCCCCCATTTTCTTTGGCACTAAAAAGAACCTGGAAGGTGCCAGATCCAGATTGGTCGGGGGGGGGGGGGGTCAGGTTGGATGACTTGTTTTCTTAGCAGATTTTCTATCTCCAGTGCTGCTTCCTCCCTTTGTGCGGGTGGAACATCTGGGAGGAGTTTGGTGGGGGAGGTGGATTCATAAATGGGATGCAGTAGCCTCTGGATATGATTTGCAACACCCAACGGTCTGTTGTAACGGACTCCCACTCCATTGTATGTAAAGAAAGATGGCCCCCGACTGCCTCCAGAGATGAGCAGTCATTCAACCCCTTAGGGGTGCTGCCCGGGCCTGTCCAAGAATGGTTCTAGAGACTTGAAGTTCTTCGGATCCCCTCTGCCTCTGGGGGAAGAAGACTCCTGAGTGTCCCGGGAGAACTGAGATTTCTGGAACCACATCTTCTTTGCCCCTCGCTGATTCCTTGAAAAGGATCTTTGGGGGGGGGCGGAGAAGTGGATACCGATGGCAGACAGTGTCTTCCCGTCCTTCTCACTCTGGACTGGAGTACCTCGCACGGACTTCCCAAAGATGGGAAGCACCATCATGGGGGCATTAGCAAATGACGCCTTGAAGGGTTCCAAAAATTGACAAAGCCGGAGCCAGATGTGGCGCCTCATGGCAACGCCAGACCCAGCCTCCCTGGCAGCTCCTTCCGTGGCATGGGAAAGGAGGTGCATGGATGTATTCGGAACTGCTTTCAGAGAGGCCATGCACGCAGAGAACATTTTCTTGCCCTCTGCCGACGTGGACACTAGGGGAGACACAGCGACTTCCTTGACTAAGTCACACTGTAGCCAGATGATGCACTCCATGTAATTCAGCTCCCTTATGGTGAAGGTTGCTTCCCCAGATGATCCATCGTCCTCGACTCCGGGTAAGGAGGAATGACCATAGAGCTCTCCTGCATGAGATCTTTCTTGGTGGCAGCTGCCACCACCATAGCGTCTACTGGGGAGCCGTTACTCTAGCTGGTCCTGTCCGGTGGGGGGGCTAAGAATTTTGTCTGGCCTTTTTGGAATAGGCTCCAGGGTGTCCGGGTCCTTCCATGCTCTAGAGGTGATTAGGCCCACCAGGGGATCTGCAGGGTGGACACCCAAGAGGTAGATGGGCCAGTGCCAAATGCCTCTAGGAACACCGACTCATCTGGGATTGGTTTTTGGGCAGACCACCCCCCTTCTTTGGTGTAATAGTTCCATGATGTCTTCAAAGGAGACATCCTCGGGGGGTGACCTGGGGGAACCTTCCCCTTCCTCCAAGTTCATGTCATCCGTGAGGGACTCTGGAGAGGAGTCCAAGTTCCTCCTTTTACACGTTCATTTGCAAGGAGCCTCCTCAGTGGGACTCTCTTGTGTGGGGACTTTCAAACTGCTGGCAGCTCCCTAGCGGGTGCTCCCTGAGACAAAGCAAGCACGGGCTGTCCCCGAGATGACAGGAAGGTCAGAGCTGTACCCAGAACCTAAGGAGTCAGGGTGGATTCCGAAGAAGAAATGGTCAGGGGTCTCGACTCACTCGAGAACACCCTCTCCACCACATCGAATACTGAAGGACAGCAGAAGGGAGCCACTCCCCTCAGATCTGATGGGAGAGTTGGAGCAGAGTCTGCAGGAGCTGAGATACCAAGGGGGAGACTGAACTCTGACAAATCGGAGCAGACAGAACCCCCTCGGATCCAGCGCCAAGGCTATGGCCCCGAGAGCTTGGATCAGACCCAGTCGGCTCCAACACGCTCAAGGCAATGGCTGGCGTCGAAGTACAGGCCCAACACACACAAACCCACACACACGCTCACTATTTAAGGGGTGGAGGAAGGCCAAGGAAAAGACAACATTACACAACAAACTGTAAACTTTTTTTTTTTTTTTAACACAACCAAAGACTAACGCGAGGTAGGGGAGATTGAAAAGGGAGACAGGGAATCCTATTCTAACACTAAATGGGAAAAAAGTATCACTTACCCATGAGCTGATGCCTGGAGCTCAGTGACCATGATGGTTAGCTTTTCAGCGGCAAATGAGATCTGATGGAAGGAAGGAGACAGAGGGGCATTATGGGTGAGGGTAGGAGCTTGGAGTTCGGATCAGATGCTAGTGATGTGGCCATCTCGGATCCGAATACCCATAGGTTGAAGACCAAATCAAGTAAACTACTTCAGATCTACAAACATAATGAAAAAAAAATCAAAACAACCTTAAGGTGTTACTGCTCATTTACAGACCTTCATCAATCTGGAGAATGCAGACACATCTGTGTTGTTACCAAGACTTGGTTCAAACTATTCTGGCAGTGCATGGCGTTCCATCCATTTAGACCAACAGCAGCACAGACAGGGGCTAATGGTGGAGGTGTATCGATCTACCTTAGCAACAAATACAACACCAGGTTGGTCAAACAGTTGGATGCTAGAGTTCATCCATGGCAAAGTCTCCATAGACAAGGTTCCTTACCATGTCTTGGCTAACTAGAGATCACGCTCTGTGACCCATGAAGCTCAAAACACTTAATTATACCTACTGTAGATACTCACCATCCAACCAAATACCTTATTCATGGTAAAAAATTAACTACCCCTCTATAGACTGGGAAATGTACTCACAGGAACAAAATTTCATAGACTTTATCAAAACAAACACCCTGGAATAGAGAGTGCACACCCCAACCAGAGTATCAAACATACTGGACCTAGTACTCACCACATGGCAAAGCACCCCCCCCCGTGTCATGTCCTCATTGATGAGGTGAGCCACAAAGCAGTCTCCCTTGTAATAAAAATCAGCCCAGAAAGCTCAACTAAAACCGCAACAGTGAGGGGCTGTTCTAAAGTAAACTACATCTTATTAAGTAACAGTTTGTCAAAATTCATAGCTCCCCCAAACCTCAAGAGCACAGTTACCTATGCAGAATTATTCACTGATACCCTATACTAACATGTACATAACTGCATAGAGGTTACCATACTTTTCAGACGTAAACTCAATTCTAACACCAAAATCAAAGCCCACAGGTGGAATTCTAACAGGGTATGTAAAAAAAGAAAAAATAATCATGGCCAAAACCAGAAAAGGCAAGTCTCAGAGACAAGAGCTCTCTGACTCAACTAAACAAACTAAGTGGTGTAAAAAAGTCCAACAAGGCCAATTATGAGGACAGCATATCCTCCCAGGCTACGGGCAATCACAATGCCTTCTTCCATTATGTCAGCAACCATAAAGGTAGCATAAAGCAGCATGCAGAACTGGTCGTAAATGGCACAACCTTCACTGATCAAGATGATACAGCAAAATTACAGGCCAATACATTTAGTTCTAACTTCACACCCCCACTCTGTGAAATCACTTCTAGCATATCCCCTCCAACAAGAAACAAGTCCTGGTGGTGTTCACTATGACCAACAACAGTGCCTCAATGGACCCTAATATCAGCCCCAGTTGCCTCCTGAATAACTTTAAACATGAACTAGCAGGACCACTTGAGGCACTCTAACTACAGCCTCAAAAAACAGGTTATGTGCCAGGTGAATGGAGGACCACAACAGTCATCAGTCTTCATAAGTGTGGATTATCTACCAACCCCAGGAACTACAGACCCATCAGTCTTGACAAGTCTAGCATGCAACACGATGGAATTAATGATCAACAAGGACACTGGCAGCCTAAAGACACTAGACCCATTCGAGTTTGGTTTTGTTACGGGAAGTTCTTGTTTACTCAGCCTGGTAGGCTTCTTAGGCAGTGTCACCAAGGCTATGAATGAGGGGAAAATGGTGCATAGTGCATACCTTTTCCTATCAAAGGTGTTCGATACAACACCCCCTTATGTACTGCTGACTATCGCTCAGAACTAGGCATAAAACCCTACATAATTCTCTGGATTTATGGCTGGCTCACAGAAAGCACCAAAGTCGTCAGAATCATTGAGACCACCTCCACAAGGAGACTGGTCACCAGCGGAGTACCCCAGGGCTCCATGCTGGGCTAGCTCCTATTTGGCATTGACTTCTTGGAAGTCAAGGCTAATGTCAAAAGCCTTTTGCTCACCAAGTTCACAGATGACCGTAAACTGGGAGCTATCCTAGACTCCCCCCATTGACACCAACATCCTACAAGAGGTTTTAACACAAACAAATGACTGGTGCTAAAGCCACAGATTAAAACTCAATGTGAAGAAATGCATTATAGTAACTTTTGGGAAATTGACCACTCAAGCTAATTACTCCATCTACAAAACACCTGTAAAAATTGAACTGGTAGTTAGGGATCTGGGAACATATATAGACAGTAATCTGGCCTTCAAGCAACACAAAGTCAAGATAGTAAGAAAACTGTTCCATGTCACCCAACTCATTAGCTAAGGCATGCCATCCATGTTCAAGAAAGTTATAGTACCACTCTACTTAGCCTTTATCAGACCCATCATTGAATACAATGTCCCCTTTGACATGTCCCTAACTAGGCACTTGCAACAGTTTGAACACCCTGAATGGTTTCTCACCAGCAGAATCCAGGACATGAATACCCTGTCCTACGTGGATTGCCTTAAGGACGTATCTCTGGACTCTCCCACCGGTTACTGACAGACAATCTATGCCTTGCACACAAGAGATCCTCAGATGCAGCTGCGACGGATCTCTTCCACATCCACAAAACAAAGAACACCAGAAACACTAGATCCAAGGACTTAAACTTCACATACGACATAAAAACGGAACTGGCTGGAGAGACTAATATGTGTCTCAAAGGATCCCTTTGCTATGGAATAAGCTCCCTGTCCACATGAAGCAGAGTTTATCCCTGATCCTATTCAAACAAAACCTTGAGTATTGGATGGGAAATCACAAATTCATCCCTGGTCTGGCCCCTCCATGTCTCTGATGGACAGAGGGCAACATTAAGTAAATCATGGATCCCAGGTAAAGCTAAAAGCAAGGAGTGAGTCTTTGGTAGACTAAAAGAATGGGGCAGGTCTCTCAGACTAACAACCCCTCCCTCAGTAACACTTAGCTGCCTTTTTATTAACATACCACACCATATATGCATCCAAGGTACTCTGGGACAAAAACTGGGTTGGGCTGCATGGCTAGGCTTATGAAGATCCTGACGGTCGTTAGTTTAGTATAAACATATGAACCTATAAACTATGATTCTATGTACATCCTTTGAGACATTTTACAATTCAACTTGCACCGTAACCTTTTTCGGTTGCACCTGCCATTGACCTTCTAAATCACTTCGGCTCAGCTATGTTTGGTAGTCTCACACTGCCCACCTGTACTTCCTTCTGGTCCAGTGTAGTTTGGATTCAATTCAGTTTTATTCTGATGGAGTCATATGGTTCTGGTGACTTTTCTATTCTCTTCAGGGGATGCTTTTTGCATCCAACACCTGTATCTGTACATCTTTCATCTGAAGCTGTGAAAGATATCAGAAGTTCCATTTCTTTTGCCATGAAATGCAAAGAGTTGCAACTCTCATACCACTTGGATGCTAGCAGTGACTTCACATGAGCTTGATGAGTTTATCTCCGTAGATTTTCTGTTGCTTACAGGGCTGGAAGCTGCATTACTTGTCACATGGGCTCTGCTGGGTTACCAAAGAAAGACTCCTGCAGCTTTGAGTATTAATCAGAATTTCTACTCAGCCTGCTACTCTTTTAATCTATCTCTTTATTTGCAGTCAAAGATTTCCAACTTACTATTTTACTTAATTTTCTACGTTTAACTCATACTGACTTGCATTTTATTTTTTCACTGACCTACAGTGGAGCCAAAACTTTTATAGATGT
Organism: Protopterus annectens; assembly: GCF_019279795.1. Taxonomy (NCBI): domain Eukaryota; kingdom Metazoa; phylum Chordata; order Ceratodontiformes; family Protopteridae; genus Protopterus; species Protopterus annectens. The sequence continues at coordinate 568,966,643 of NC_056735.1, forward strand.
GCCATATTACTATTTTTTAGTCTTATCTGTAGGCTCACAGTCAAAGGATTCTGTCATTACTTTAAACAATTTTTTGTTTAAATTATAATGGTGTACATTTCTTAAACTTAACATGATGACTTGATTTTTTTGGTTGCCATTTTCCTTTCTACTGGTTTAACTCCTTATGTGGATGAAGTATAGCAGGGACATTTTAATAGCTGTCCACGTTTTGTGATTTGTATATCCTGAATAATGCATTATACCTACATTTTAAAAAAATGTCTGTTACTGCTCAAGCTTGGGGGGGGCGCATGTGCAGGGGGGTAGAACGAATTATTTTGGTTTGACATTTGTTATGAAGACTTACATGTTGACAATTTTGGTCCTGTCCTAGAGGCAAATATGCCCATAGAGGTTCTGTTACTCTGCACCCTTGATGTAAAGGATTACAGGGTGTTGCATTCCTGCAAATGTCAAAGATAACTGGTAAAACAACCAACTTATATGAATGTAGATACTTCTTCAACCACTATCCACATAGATGTATGTAGACATTCCTTCAGGAATTCATGGACTTCATTACCTTGGTATTGACTAAACCACAGTGGTTACTAATGGACAGCTTTCTACATCTGGGTCAGCAAGAAGAAATCGGTGGCTCTTTATTAAAGTATCTTCCTATACTATGAAAGGATTCAGGTTTGCACAGAGAATTATCACTGTGACCCATAGTTCTTCACACACATCTAGTCTTGGTGTTCCAGTTTATTTCACTTGGTGATGCAAATTGCCTCACAGTATGACTGCTGCCCACGTGTGGCTGAGCTCTGCTGGGTGACTCCCCTGATTCTGAAATATTCCATTTAAGTAAAATAGTAAGTTGGAAATCTTTGACTGCTGCATGAGTTTCAGGTTAATACAGGAGCCTTTTGATTCGTGCTCCATTAGCTCTTAGACCTACAAACTCTGCATCGATACCGTAGATGGATCTCTGTCATGTGTCACATACGTCCCATTCACCTGGTGGCCTGAAAGTCATTACAAGATTCTGAGCATGTAGGAGGGGAGACAAAGGCTTGAACAGAAATGGTGTCACTCCCAAATGAATGAGGTGAAGATTAGATTGGATGATTCTTATTTTAATTGTTTACATGTTTTAACGACATTTCCCAAATGGATTAAGGCCTGTTCTTTGTGGAGGCCCTGTAGAGCTGTCTGGTTAAGTGATTTGCACAGAATCACAGAATGGGCAAACATACTGAAGAAATCAAACCCCAGACTATAAAGTTAATCTCATTTAACAGTTTGTAGCCTTAATCTTTTGTGTTAACTGCCAGGCCACTGACCTACATCAGTTTAACATCTCCCTTAAGAGTCTGTTTACCTGTCTGGGAACAGTCTACCCTAGTGACACATCCAGGCATCTACTTTTGTACCAGTTCTTACTAATAACAACAAAACTATGTTATATACAAGCTGATGAAGGGCATCAGCTTAAAGCTTATATGTGCTTGGTATAACAACTGCACTGTAAGTTGTTTACATACTTATTTTTGACTTTTTGCACTCAGTTTAACACTTTGAATTTAATGAATGACATTACAGTGAAGATGAGTTTGTGATGAACAATTCTTGCCGTACATGCTTCTACTGTAACAGCTATGGTTTCACAGATATGGACACTTGTTTATATTGTGACCTGCCAGAGATCTCAAAATGCAATGATTGCAAGTTAACAGGTCAGAACTAGAACATTTGTATCTGGTAGGACTCTGCTGCCTGATTAGATTTCTACTTTATTAATGTATAATTGTATGCTGTATTGTGGAGCTTTACTACCCGGCCTCCACCGAAAAACGGCTACACAGGTCAGTCGGACTAACCCAGTCAACAAATGTAAAATAAATAAATAAATTATGAAGTGGCATAACCACATTATTACTGTACTATACCAGTTCTCATCAGCCTTCACTACCTGTTAACTTGTTCACATATCGTCTTTAAGGTGGTAGTCTACTTTATTTGGCCCTATATGGCAAACATTCCGCTATCTTAGACAGTTGTATCTTCCAAGCTGTCTGGCCTGTGCCCTCCAAATGGCCACCCGGGGAATACTAGTGATTCACTGGCATGGCAAGAATCCTCTGGGTCTTTCTGCAATTTATTAACTAGGTGGCTGAATAACATCCCCCTTACAATAGGCTTTAAAAAGTTTACTAAAACTCACCTATTCAGTTTAGAATTCTAACATTAAACACATTTATCTCATTATTCATATTTCCAAGATGCAATCTGCCTCATCTGACAGACTTGTAATACAATTCTGACCCGACTAATTTTATAACAATTTCTCACAGTTTTAGTAAATAGGCACTGGAATGAACCAGAACTCCATATCCAAACAACTCTCATGGGGGAGGGAATTTCCTTTTCACTGAACTGATGTGACTTGAGAGATGTAATACGCATCTAAGGGGATGAGAAAGCTAAAGCTACAAACAGTACAGAGCTGCATCTGTTATTTTATTGCAAGTACATGAAAAGCTACATTGTGACCTTGTCATTCAACAGACAAGTTGGCTTCCCATTCCTCTATGTTTCCATTACTCACTAGCACGCACACTTATGAAGTCTTATACTTGGATCAATGGAAAGCATTACACTGACTGCTTGCTACTATGTCTCTCTAATCCTGACTTCACTGCTCACATCTAGTCATTCCTCTAAACTCTTCAGTCTGGGCTAAACAAAGGATGTCTACTCCTCAACTCTTGCCTTGTTTGCCAATCAGTTTAAATTCTGTCTGCAACATCAATAAACCTGCAGATACATTGGAAAGTATGGTTGTGTAGGCTATCTTTCCATAACAGTACATGTTCAGTGATCACTGCTACAGCAGCCTTAGCTATATTTGGTTGCATCTTGTATAGGCTGCAACAGCTGGCCAGCTTCCATTGCTTAAGGACACCTTCCACACACCCAAACCGATAGCTCGAGTACAGGTGGACATGGTTTGCCTGCCAAGTCTTTCAGGACTTTTTTGCCAACTGAGAGAGGGAGTCTAGAGTTCTGACAGAGGTCATAGCTAGGAAAGTAACAATCAAAGCCCTCACCCTGGCAACAAAAAAAAAATAAGCAAAAATAAGGGGGATAGAGGGAGACAGCAACTGCTGCAACAGTGATTATTCAAACATCTACTGTTATGTTAAGTTTACTTAAACAACTGTATTACATCATCTGATCATTGTTGCAGTTGTAAGTGTGTGTGTAGACTACAGTACCTTACACTGACTAAGAGGAGGAAGGATGAGGGTCAAGTTGCTACCTCTAGAATCTACTCTCTTTCTAAAAAGCCAATGATGCAGCCAAGTTCCTGGCAGACTGTACCTGGAATTGCCTTGTTGTGGGGGTATAGCAGAGAAATAGCGTACAACAACCATTTGGATATAGAAAAAAAGGACAACCTGTGTCAAAGCAGACTTACCTTCATAAGGAATAAATAAATAAGAGTTCCTGAACGTTTTACTTCTGTCAAAATATTATCAGAGTTATCTGTGAATAACTATAATATGAAACCCCCCCCCCAATATTTAAGTTCTGACAAGAAGACAGGGAGACTGATAGATTGGTTCACATAGATTGGTTCACAGTAAAGTGGCATACCACTTCTGGAATAAAACATGGATTTGCTTTCAAGGAAACCTTACCTTTGTGCAAAATGAGGCCAGGCTGACCCACCATGAAAGCTTGCAAATTTACTCTTCTTGCAGAAGTCAAAACTATTTACCACATTATAAACCTCAAATCAGTCTGATGGGATGGTTCAAATGGAGCAAGAGTTAATATTTCCTAAACAAAGCTGAGATCGCAAACAGCAGCCACCTGTTCTCTAGGTGGTCTGGTATACAGCACACCTTTCAAATACATTTTTACAGGTGAACGTATTGAAAGCGAAGAATTCACTGGCACACATGCTGAAATGTCCAAAAAATGAAACTTGATAAGGAAGTAAGAAAGTCCAGAGGATATTACCTCATATAAACATTGTAGAACCAGAAATATGCAAGTGATAAAAGGGTCCTAAGATGTTATCTTGGCACCAATTAGAAAATGTTTTCCATTTAGGAGTATATGATTTCCTAGTAGCAGGTTTCTTTGCCTCCATTAATACCTGGTACATGTCCTCAGAAAATACAGTGGATATAAAAAATGTACACACCCCTGTTAAAATGCCAGGTTTTTCTGATATAAAAAAAATGAGACCACAACAAATCATTTTAAAACTTTTCCCAGCTTTAATGTGACCTATAACCTGTACAATTCAATTAAAAAACAAACAAATCTGTGAGGGGTAAAAATATAAAAAATAAAAACGTACAATAAGTGGGTTGCATAAGTGTGCAAACCCTTAAACTAATACTTTGTTGAAGCACCTTTTGATTTAATTACAGCATTCAGTCTTCTTAGGTACACACCTGCCATAAATTAAAGAGATTCTGATTAACCCCAAATAAAGTTCAGCTGTCCTAGTAGGATTTTCCTGACATTTACTCAGTTGCCTGCTACAGCAAAAGCCATTGTTTGCAGAGACCTTACAAAGCATCAAAAGGGATCTCTTTGCTGAAAGGTATCAGTCAGGACAAGGGTACAAAAAAATTTCCACAGCACTGGATATACCATGTGTGACACCCGTGCCCTGGCCCAGCAATCAAGGAGCCTCAATCCACACCACTAACACCAGAGAGGGCGTCTCATACAGGAGGAAAGGATAACAAATACTCACAGTACAGTGCAATTTCCCTTAAGAGCACACAGAGATCACAGTCAGGCTGGTCGCTCCCTTGCTCTCCAGGTCCCCAATAAGACTCCCCACTGGCACAGCTATAGGGTCCAGATCTCAGCCTAGTGGGCAAGCTAAAACCTCTAGCACCATTCTCTGTCCAACCAGTGCTTCATGTCCCTGCCCAAGTAGCTGACACACACGCACTCATGCACTTCACTCCTGGGGAAGGCTGGCACAGTTTCTCCAGCTGTGTCCCTTTCTCCCAGACTATATGGTAGTTCCACTTGCCACCACCCACTAATACTTATCAGCTACTCAAAGGCCCATAAAAGGGTGTACAATTCTTTTTCTTCTTCTATTATTATCCAATTGGTAGTTGTGACTAAACCGTCAAGGCTTATTAGAGTGACTTGGTACAGGATCAATACAAGCATGCAATGTACTCTTAGAGCTTAACTTATCATTACACAAAACAGCCGCAGTTAAAATGGTTCAAAATATTTAATAATAAATACCTAAAAACACAAGACAATACTTTCTACTACACAATGCTAGTCAAGAGTTCAGAGATCACAGAGAAATACTTAAAATAACACAGTAGTAAAGTTCTGATATCACAGAAAAACACTTAGTCTAATCTTTCTAGTTCATAGCTATTTCTAAAAGAAAACACAAGTCTAAGATAACTTACATATGACAACAGGCAGTGTTGTGAGTTGGATAGTCAAGACAAAAATGCTTAATGCCTTCAGATTCTCTCTGTTTAAATTGCTACTGCAGTCCTGATTCCCATTACATCATTTCTTTACACTTTCCTGGTGTCCCCAGGCTGACAAAAGTACAGTTTTGTACCTACCATAAATGTAGATGTCCGATAGATATGCAACTGCAGTCATAACATATGGGTTGTCCTGCCCAAAGTGTTTCCCCCCCAGATGCCCCTCCAATGAAGGCAAAGGCTAATCAAAAATGGAAGACAAAAATAGGGTTTCCAGACAATAAATAAGCAATAAACAAGCTAAGGATGATAGGATAGGTGGACCCAAGGCATAGAGGGGGAAGGAGGAGGGAAAAACTGCAGTTGCATATCATATCTACATCTACATTTATTTATGGTAGGTAAAAAAACTCTACTATGTCCTTCAAAGAATGCACAATCATAACATATGGGTTGAAATACATTAGCTTAGCTGGGGGGGGTGGTATGCTCTAAAGAAAGGATGGTGTAGCTATCAATCCCCATGTAGCAGCTTCTAGAATGAATGTAGGCACCCCCTAAGAATGCTGTAGAGGTGTGTGTAGCTCTGGTGGAGTGTGTGGTCTGACATTGTGGTACACACTCTTTCCATGGAAGGAATAACAGAATCTGATGCAATGCCCAATCCATTTTGAAATAGTCTGTTTGGCTGACCACTTCCTGGTCTTGGTTCTGTCCAGGTAGTAACGGTTGTCTGTAATAAAGTGAAAACATGAGTGGTGTTGTGTTGTAGTAGCTGAAAAGCTGAAGCATGTATTTCTATGGAAGAGATATGAGAGTCCATTCTGTCTGCCATATATTATCCATCAGAATATGAGGGATGGATATAATGGACGACACGACATGACCCTGGTATTCCAAATGCTGAATCTTCCATTTTTTTGCTGAGTAAACCTTCTGTGTGGATGGTCTTGGGCTTCTGTTAGTATCCGCTGAACTTCTTGTTGCTGTGTTGAGAGCATAGTTTTTTTAGGAAGCTTTGAAATGTGTAGTCTGTCTCTATGCGGGGGTAGGTGGTAGAATGCATGTTGTAACCCAGGGGGCCTAGGAATCTCTCCTGCAGTCATCTGGGTGAGCTTTGCCAAACCTTTGAAATAATGAGTTAACTTCTTTTGCTTGTCTTCTGTCAGGTTTGTCCCCTGTGGGGGGGAGAACCCCTGTGTCACTTCTTTGGTTTTTGGTTGCCCATTGTCATCCCCTGTAGGAACCTCTCACTGGTCAGAGTATAGATCATCCAAAACATCAAGCACAGGGAGGTATAGCTAAGGGCCCGTGTTGGGCTTTTAAGGAAGGTTATTCCTGCTTAAATGTTCCACCAAATGTTCCATGCAGAGTCCCCCCCCCAAAATCCTCAGGAGGGAGGCGGGGATGCGAGATGGAGTCCTCTGCATCAGAGTCCTCATAGGGGTCTGCTCTTCAGCTTCTCCTATCGGAGGAAGAGTCCTCAGAATCTTCATCTGAAGGGAAGGGGGGTCAGGTTCACCCAACCCCTCTTATCAGGAGAGGAGGAGGCTGGGATCCTCAGATGGGCCTGGGGAACCCCTGATCATGGAAATTAAGTCTATTTGTGCTTCAGGAGAGGCTGAGGTAAGGCTTTAGCAGTAAGGTGCTTGGTCTTGCTGGCTGCCCACGTGTGTAGGCCTTTGATAGACATGGGAGATGGAGGCCTAGCAGCTCCACGCAGGAGTGACCTTATCATTGAGCGACAGCACAGGGCACAGGCCGAGATGTCGTGGTCTGGGGGCCAGGCAAGGTAGGCAATAAGAATGGAAATCCTTATGAGGTATTTGTTTACCACAAGACAAACAATTATTTACTTTCAGTCAGTTCATGACATCGCTGAGGCAAAAAAAGGTCCCCAACAGGGTACTTAGCTTTCTGATGCTTGTACTCCCACTCCCACTGGAGGAGAGAGAAATGACATCAGCTGCATCGCGGACCCAGACTTTTAGAACTGCCGACCGAGGGCTGCCTGAGCTGCATTTACATTCTTTTACACCTGGGCAGAAACCAGAGCAATACAGGACATTCCACATGTAAATTCTGGTCGTTACCTTTAGCCTTAAAACAATAGGCAGGAAGCCTTCATCTAGCCCGGCTGCAGCTGAATTGTAAACAAAGACGGTCATGAAATAATTTCAAAGCTTTCTTTACAGCAGAGGGCAATGTTGCTACATTGTTTTGGGTTCAACATTTCACAGCATATTCTTTCATTTAAGAAAACAGGCCTGTAATTCAACATTCACATTTACAAATGACAGAATTATGTATAAAATCCTATCTGGCTAGGCTGGCAGCCTTCACACCATGGAACACATTGAAGACAATCATCAAAAAGTGGATAAAAAATGAGACAACAGTGACTGCAAAGAACTGGATGTCCCTCCAAAACTGATGAAAAGACAAGACAAAAACTGCCAAGAGACCTACAGCAACACTGAAGGAGCTGCAGGAATATCTGTCAAGTACTGGTTGCGTATTACATGTGACAATCTCCCGTATTCTCCATGTCTGGATAATGGGGTAGGCTTGCAAGACGGAAGCCTTTTCTTACACAGAAAAACATCTAGTCCCAGCTAAAATTTGCAAATTAATACATCGTCTCCCAAAAGCATTTGGGAAAATGTGTTATGGTCTGATGAGACCAAGGTTGAACTTTCTGGCCACAATTCCAAAAAGTACGTTTGGAGCAAAAACAACAATTTGCATCACCAAAAGAACACCATCCCCACGGTGAAGCATGGTGCTTGCATATTATTCTTTGTGGTTGCTTTATTTCAGATGGAACTGGAGCTTTATTCAAGGTGGAGGGAATTATGAACAGTTCCAAATACCAGTCACTTTTGGCCCAAAACCTTCAGGGGTCTGCTAGAAAGCTGAAGATAAAGATGAATTTCACCTTTCAAGACCACAATGACCATAAGCATACATCCAAATCAAGAATGGATTCACCAGAAGAAAATTAAAGTTTTGGAATGGCCCAGCCAGAGGCCAGACCTAAATCCAATAGAAAATCTGTGAGGTGACCTGAAGAGGGCTGTGCACAAGAGATGTCCTCGCAATCTGACAGATTTGGGAAGCTTTTGCAAGGAAGAGTGGGCAAATATTGCCAAGTCAAGATGTGCCATGCTGACAGACTCCTACCCAAGAAGGCTGAATGATGTAATTAAATCAAAAGGTGCTTAATGCCTGAATCTCAGAGACCCTTCTAGCAGAGGTCAAAGCTACCAGAAGTACTGTTTTCCAAGTGAAAAACTTTAGAGAAGCAGATGCCCCTGGCTCAGAAGGGCCCTGAGTAAGCTTCTCTAACACATAATTGAGGTCCCAAGGGGGAGGAACTGGTTTTCTGGGAGGTTTCATGTGTAGGATGCCTTTAAGGAAAAGCTTAACCTTTAGCCTGGAAGCTAAGGGTGGAGTTAAAGGCAAGTAAGCAGACAATGCTGAACAGTGGACCTTAACTGATGAATAAGAAAGACCACTGTTAAGCAGCTCACAGGTAAGAAAACACTAAAGGAATATCCGCAAAAAATGGTCCTCTTATCTTTTGGCATCAGACAAAAAATCTTTTCCATTTGGAAATGTAAGATTTCCTAGTATTGTGTTTCCTGGACTCCTGCAAATCCCAAAGCACATCCTTAGAAAACAGGTGCCTGAAAGGAATCAAAAGTTGATCACCCACAAACTCAATTGTAGAGCTGACAGTTGTGGGTGAATCAGAGATCCCATGCCCTCAGTGAGTAGGTCTATTCAGTGAGACAACTTGTAATGACAGCCCTTGGCTAATTGCAGAAAAAGGGAACCAGTGCTATCTCAGCCAAGAGGTCACTAGCAAGATTTTTGGCTTGTCTTGTAGAAGTTTCAACAGGACGTTTTGAATTAAAGGGAAGGGGGAATGCACAAAGAAACACCCCCCGTCCATGAGAAGGATACAGTGTCCACCTTCCAGGCCTGAGGATGAGGTACCCTGGCACAAAAAAAAAAAGGGAAGTTGTCTGTTCAGAGGGGAGGCAAAGATTTCTGGAGTACCCCACCAGTAAACTAGATCCAGGAACACATCCCTGTGAAGGATCCACTTGTGGGATTGTGTCATGGATCTGCTTAATGCATCTGCCACCGAGTTCTGAGCACAGGGAAGGTATACTGTATGCAGTGGCACTTTGAAATGAATCGCCAGCTCCCATGCTTTGATGGCTAAGCAACAAAGAAGATAAGATTTTGTGCATCCCCCGCTTGTTTATGTACCAAAGGACTGTAGTATTGTCTGTAAGAATCCTGAGGGCTCCTGGTAGAAACAGTGAATAAAAGGTCTGCAAGGCTAAAATCAGTGCCCTCAATTCTCTGATGCTGATGAGCTCCCTTTTTTGACAGGGGGACCAAAGACCCTGTACCTTTCTGGCAGCAACGGCTGCCCCCCAGCCTAAATCTGAGGCATCTGTGGAAAGTTGCTGGGCTGGCTGAGGCATCTGAAGAAGTCGGGATTCTGACTGAGTTGCTGCATCCACCAACCCAGTCCTATTTTCAAGCAAGGGAGAAGAAGAATCAAAGCCTCTAAGGGATGAGCATGCTGGGACAAAACACTGGAACTTGCTCATGTGTAGTTTGCAAAGAGCAACATGAGAACTGTAGCGGCCATAAACCCAGCAGTCTCAAAAACTCCCTGGTCATGATGGAGGAAAGGGGAAGAAGAGACTATGAATGCTATAACTGAAAATGCTTTTTCTGAAGGTAGAAACACCATCATCAAATCTGTCTTGAACCTGCAGTCCAGGAAAAATGAGATCCTGACTTGGTGTTGGACATGATTTCTTGAAATGTATTGTGAATCCTAAGGACTGCAGAAAGGGAATAGCCAGGTCCAGGTGTTGAAACAGAAGGTCTGGACTGCTGGCTAGAAAGAGCAGATCATCCAAGTAAGGGTAAACTTGAAGGCCTTTCAATCTCAAAACAACAATGGCTGGGGCTAGTCACTGTGAAAACCCTTGGAGCAGTAGAAAGACCAAAAGGCAAGGAGGAAAACTTAAAGGGCAAAGAACCCACAGAGAAATGTAAGAATTTCCAGAACTGAGGTTGAATAGGGATATGCAGAGAGGCATCCTTGAGATCCAGAGAAGCTAGGAAAGCCTGGGGTGGTACGAGGGGAAGAGGAGACTGCAAAGATAGCAACCTGAAAGTAAGCACCAACAGGAAGGTATTCAAAGTTGAGAGGTCTAGCATGGGTCTCCAAGGATTGTTTTTTTCGTGGAACCAGAAACATCATGGAGTAAAACCCCCTTCCCTTGCTGGCCTTGAGGGACAGTCTGAATGGTGCACTGAGGAAACAGGTGCAGCTGATTGGTTGGTTGCTAAAGAATACCTGAAAGGGGGGGGTCTTCCAGTCATAAAGTATCTGTTTTGTGTAACTGAAATCACCCAGGAATCATGACTGACTTTCTTCCAGGCTGAAAGGGATATAGAATGGAGAAGAGATAGAGAAGCATAACTTGGAAGGAGAAGCCGAGCGTCACGGAGAGCCTTGTCTGGGCTGAAAAGGCTGTTGAGGTGAAGGGACTGAAGCAACAGCCTTAGACTGAGGGGGGCCTCCTTGAAGACTTATGTGGCCTAGTACCTGAATGAATACAATATGAAGCGCGAGCAGGTTTCATGACAAAGGGAGTATTGGCACGGAATTTCCTATGAAATTTAGGAACTGGGGAGACCAGCAAGTGCTTTAAATCCTGGAGCACCTTACTTTTTTCCTTCAGAGTCTTAAAAAGTTCTGCAGCCACTTTGCCAAAAAGGGCAGAATTATCCAAGGGAGTGTGAAGATGGGTAAAGGCTGTCAGTCTAGCTAGATAGAATTTTGTAGATAATTCTGTCATTTGTAAATATTAATGTAAGCCACAGGCTTGTTCTCTTAAATGTGAAAAGACTGTACTGGATGTTGAACTGCAAAAAATGTAATGGTGCACTCTGCTGTAAGAAAGCTGATAAGTCAAGCATTGTGGAAATCTTTAATCTAAAACTCGGAGCCGAGATGTCTAGCGGAGGCATTCTGCCTATTGTTTTGAGGCCAGAGTTAATGGCTAGAATTTACATGTATAATTTATTTTATTGCTCTGGCTTCCTGAACACTTCCTGAATAGCTGCAAGATCCAAAGGGCTATTAACCTCTGAGTTTCTGCTAGCCTTGGAACCAGAAAGAAATGATGTAACCTGAAATGAATTAGTGGTACTGTGTTATCAATTTAAGGACAGAAAGAATGAAGGCATTTATCATTTGTCTTGAGAACATCTAATTCATCAGCAATCTGCTTGTGTTCTATATGTAAGTTTATTTTAGAACTGTGTTTTCTCTTAGATATAGCTAGGAACTATGAAGATTAGATTAGTTTTTTTTTCTGTATTGATGTCAGAACTTTTCTATTGCATTTTAAGTATTTCTCTGTGATCTCTGAACTGTTGACTAGCATTGTGTAGTAAGAAGTATTGTCTTGTGTTTTTATTATTTATTATTAAATATTTTTAAACCTTTCAACTGTGGCCGTTTTGTGCAGAGATAATTTAAGCTTTAGAGTACATTGCATGTATACAGTGATACTGGCCAAGCCATTGCAATAAGCCTCGACTGTTCAGTTGCACTTACCATTTGGATAATATTGCACAGTAATAATTGGACACTTCCATAAGGGCCTTTTAGCATCTGACAAATATTAGTGGGTGGTGGCAAGTGGTACTACTGTATAGTCTAAGTAAAAGAGGCACAGCTGGAGAACCTGTGCCAGCCTTCCCCATGAGTGTCTGTGTGACTGTATATAACTCTTATCTCAAAGTGTGTGTGTGTGTGTGTGTGTGTGTGTGTGTGTGTGTGTGTGTGTGTGTGTGTGTGTGTGTGTGTGTCAGCTACTTGGACAGGGTCACGAAGCACTGGTTGGACAGAGACGGTGCTGGAGATTTTAGCTTGCCTACTAGGCTGAGATCTGGACCCTATAGCTGTTCCAGTGGGAAGCCTTATTGGGGACCTGGAGAGAAAGGGAGAAACCAGCCTCAGACTGACTGTGATCTCTGTGTGCTCTTAAGGGAAATTGTACTTTACTGTGTGTGTATTTGCTATCCTTCCACTATGTGGATGCCACTCACTGGTGTTAGTGGTGAGGATAGAGGCCTCCTTGATTGCTGGGGCAGTGCACGGGCATCACATATTGTTTGGCAGTGGTGGGATATCCACACCACATATTAACTGGTTGGCAAACACTAACTGGCTTGTAGTGGTGTGGGTAGTTTGAATTCCTGCAGCTTGTGTACAGTGATCACTGAAGGTGTTTTTGTACTCTAAAATCAGCCACACAGTGAATACTCAGAGTTCAGATCACAATTGTTTTCTTTTGTTAGCTTGCTTAGTCAGGGAGAGCAGGCAGCATGCCAGCAGAAGAGTACAGAAAGCTGACAAGGAGACAAGCTGGCTGAGATGTGCCAGGGTATGGGACTGGTGCATGGAAATCTAAGGCAGACATGATTGCAGCTTTGGTCACAGCTGCATCAGAAAATATCAACCAGGAGGAAGATCAGACTGGCAGTGGAGATGTACCACACTCAGAGAATAGGCAGCTCAACCTTTCTACAGAGGACTTAAAAATCTGTCTGGAGCTAAAGAGACTTGAATTGGAGGCCAGGCATTTGGAAATAGAAGCAGCTGAGAGACTGAGGCATCTAGACAGCGAGGACTATGCAAAACTGCGACGTTTGCAGGCTGAGGAAAATAAGAAACTGCTATTCCTGGAAGCTGAGGAAAAGGAAAGGCAGAGGCAGCATGAAAAGGAGATGTTGACTCTTTGCCAGAGTCATGGAGGTAATAGGGAAGGGAGTAACCAGACCCCAGAAGCACAAAAGGTCAGTACATTTCTTCCACAGTTTACAGAGGGGATAATTTTGATAGTTTTATTCATATGTTTGAGAGGGTATGTAAACAGTATGATGTTGACCAAAGGCTCTGGGTACGGTTCATGACCTCCTTACGCCATGGTAAAGCTGTAACTGTGTTGTCTAAAATGCCTGACGTTGACTGTTTTAATTGTACTACTGTTAAGAACTCTTTGTTAGAATTTTTTAAGCTAACACCTGAAACGTATAGGAAAAAGTTCTGTGAGCATAGACGCAAGGCAGATGAAAGCGCATGTGAATATGTTGCTGAACTGAGCACTTATTTTCATAGGTGGGTGAGTGGATGTCAGGTCACAATTCTGAAGGGCTGGCAGAACTTTTAGTGAGGGAACAAGCCCTTAGCACTTTGCCCGAGGGCATGAGGATCTGGTTAGCTGACAGACAATGTGCTACTTCAGATGTGTTGGGGAAAAAGGGAGACCTATCCCTAGCAAGCAGGGCATCTCTGCACAGGAAAGGGACCCCCAGCACTGCTCATGGGTCTAAAGGAACCCATGGTGGGCAGCAGAGACTGCCCCAACAGAACCTGCCAGTAGCAGGGGAAGCCACTAGTCCAGGTACACGTCCAGGACCTAGGGTTAAATGGTTTGAATGCAACCAGTGAGGCCATGTGGTATACAGATGTCCATGGAGGCAAGGTGGGGAACAAAAGCTGAGGGAGCCAGTAAGTGGGAAGGACAAAATGCCAACAAGTAGGTTGTCTGCAGACAACAAAGGTACCAAACTACCACAAGAGGTTATATCCTATTGTAGTGAATGGCAAAGAGGCCATTGATAAGAGACAGACAGTCTCTGACAACTATTGTAAAGCCTGCAATGGTTACAGAGGAGCACTACTTGCCTGGGCAGTCTACTTGTCAGAGCTTTAAGAGGGACCTCATTCCAAATACCGTGGGCTAGGGTTCACCTTGACAGGGATGGTGGAAAAGGAAACCAACAAGTAGGTGTGCTTGAGGATATCCCTGCAGATGTCCTGAGAGGGAATGATTTCGATAACGCAATACCATGCACTCATGCAGTTACAGGCAGTCAGGCTTGGAGACAAGCATGTTGGTCTGGCAGAGACCCAGACAGACCACATACTTGTAGCCAGAACTAGTGAGGTGGTTACTTCAGGTAGGAAGCTATGTTGTAGCAGTGAGACTGAAGGTGAACCACAGTTGCTTGTGCAATGCTGCTTTTCCCTTGAACAGAATGACTGCAAAGGTCGAGGTGATTAGTAGTACCCAGGATGACAGTGAGGCACCACTGTCAGAGGATGCCAGACTTCCTGTGGAAGGGGTGCTGGGAAGGATTACAAAGAGAGTTTAGACAGGGTCAGCTCTCAGACCATACATTGCAATGCCTGAGGCAGGTAGCTAATGAGGTACCTGATTCTCAAGGGAAGGGGGAATCTGTATACTGAGGCAAAGGGTTACTATATAGAGAGTGGACTCCTGAGCGAGGGCTAGAAGGTGAAAGAGTACAGCAGTTGGTAGTGCCTAGAGCCTACCATCTGGCGCTTCTAGCCATAGCCCATGATATTTTCTTTGCAGGTCATATGGGCATAAAACATACAAAGAGATATATTATGCACAACTTCTATTGGCCTGGAATTTCCAGAGAGATGTAACAAGGTACTGCAGGGCCTGTGAGCAGTGCCAAATGGTAGGCAAGACAGGAGACAATGTCAGAGCTCATTTGATGCCTTTGCCTGTGATTGAGGAGTCATTTCAGAGGGCAGCTATGGATATTGTGGGGCCTCTGAGTACACCAAGTTCCACAGGGAAAAAGTACATCCTAGTGGTAGTAGATTATGCTACAAGATACCCTGAGGCAGTGGCTTTGTCCTCTGTTGAGGCAGAAAAGGTGGCAAATGCCTTGTTAGAGATTTTCAGCAGGGTGGGTTTCCCAAAAGAAATACCGACTGGCAGATGTGCAAATTTCATGTCAGACCTGCTGGCTCATCTGTGGAAGTACTGCGGGGTGAAGCACATGAAGACCACCCCCCTACCATCCCGAGACTATTGGTCTGGTTGAGAGGTAATCAAGTCTATGCTATGGGCATTTGCAGACCAGTTTAAGAGGGAGTGGGAAAAATATTTGCCCCATCTGTTTGCTTACAGAGAGGTTCCCCAGGAATCCTCAGATTTTTTGCCCTTTGAGTTGCTGTATGGGCACAGGGTGAGGAGACCCCTAGATTTAATTTGAGATGAGTGGGAAGGTGAGTGCGAATCTCTCAAGGAGTCTGTTGTGGCATATGTCCTAAACCTCAGGACAAAGCTCAGGGAACTCATGGTCTTGGCCCAGGAAAACCTGGCAGAAGCAAGCCCAGTAACAAAAAAAGGTCTGGTATGACAAGAATGCTCGAGCTAGAGAGTGTGCTGTGGGGCAGCAGGTAATGGTTCTCATTCCTGTCAAACACAACAAGCTTCAAGCAGCTTGAGAGGGACCCTACAAGGTGGTAAGAAAGGTAAGTGATGTTATCTACATGGTAGAACTGCTAGGCAGGAGGCAATGGCACAAACTGTACCCTGTTAACATGATGAAACCTTACCATGATAGGGAGGGCCCTTGTGCTGAGCATTTGCAGTGGATTACAGGAGGAATCGGAGGGAGATCTGGTGAGTGATCTCCTTAGTGAGGCTCAGACTGACACCTCAGTGGAGGGGGTAGCAATGTCACAGCAGCTATCTCCTACCCAGGTTCGAGAAATCTAAGCAGTGTCACAGGAGGAGTTTGGGGACATGTTCACTGGGGAATCAGGGTGCACCCACCTGGTGCAGCACCAGGTGGATACAGGACCCCAAAGGACTATTAGGTAGGCCCCTTATGGGGTGCCTGAGAGAGTCAAACAGACTCTGAGGGAGGAGATACACAAAATGTTGGAACTAGGGGTAATTCAAGAGTCCCTGGGTCTCCCCAGTGGTGCTGGTGCCAGAGGAGGATGGCAGCACCAGGTTTTGTGTGGACTACAGAAAATGTAACTGTCACAGAGAGTTAGATGCTTACCCCATGCCTAGGACAGATGAGGGTCTAGAGCATGTGGATGGGGCTAAGTATCTTAGAACTATTGATCTTACCAAGGGTTACTGGCATGTGCCCTTGACTCCCAGTGCTGGAGAGAGGTCAGCCTTTGTGACTCTTTTTGGCTTGTTATGAGTTCACAAAGATGCCATTTGGGATGAAAAATACCCCAGCGACTTTCCAGAGGCTGGTAGATCATATCCTAGCAGGAGAGTTTGCCCTTGTTTACCTAGATGATATTGACATCTACAGCCATTTCCTGGCAAGAGCACCTTCAACATGTTAGGGAGGTGCTGGGTAGACTACAGAGGGCAGGGTTGACCATTAAGCCCAGCAAATGTCAGGTGGGTATGGCAGAGGTCTCCTACTTGGGACATAGAGTGGGGGGTGGTAAGATCAGGCCAGAACCTGCCAAAGTGGAAGCCATTCAGTAATGGCTTGCACCTGTTACCAAAAAGCAGGTGAGGGCATTCTTAGGGACAGTAGGGTACTACAAAAAGTTAGTTGACTGTTATAGTACCATAGCTGCTCTGCTCACAGACCTGACAAGGAAAAACAGGCCAGATAAGGTAGTGTGGATCCCAGCATGTGAGCAGGCATTCCAGAAGCTTAAAGAAACTTTGGGAGGACCCCCTGTGTTAACCAGTCCAGATTATAACAAAGAATTATTTGTTGTGCAGGTGGATGCTTTGAAACATGGGGTGGGGGCTGTACTTAGCCAGATTTCTTCAGAGGGAAAAGAGCACCCAGTGGTTTATCTCAGTCGTAGGCTCCAACCCAGGGAGGAATACTATGCAGAAAAAAAATGCTTCACCACACATGGGGCAAAGTAAAAGTAACAAACTAAACAAGCAAAAAAGAAAAAAGATGCACCACACTGGTAACCACGAAAAACACTGCTTTATTCGGACATAATGGTAGACTAAGCGCTTTCACCTTTAATTCACAGGCTTCATCAGAGTCACCATTTTTACATCTCACTTCCTCTTAAATAATTTTTTCCTATGACAATTTTTCATTACTGCTCCGAGCTTAATTAATAAACAATTAAAAATGTTTAATACATAGTATCTTTTAAAATATATTAAATTCAAATGTATAAAAATATTTATTAAAAATGCTATGTTAAAACCAACAATGTCTGGTGAAAATGAAACATTAATATATATACACAATGTTATCCCCCTATCTAATTGCCATGTGTTTTTGTTTTAGAAGAGGGGCAATTGAAGTATGTTCATTAATGCCAGGTAAATTCCTAGCATTTAATCTAAGCTGCCATTTAGTCTCACGCAACTCAAACATTTTTCAAATCACCCCCTCTTTCGTTCATTATAACCCTATCTATAATAAAAACAAAAACTTCTTGAAATTTTGACAAACTGTGGAATGGTTGTATAAAGCACTACTTATCTTTTTATTTTTGATGTCCCTCACATGCTCGGCTATTCTAACTTTAACCTACGTATATAGTTTTTCCTACGTAGAAAGCACAGCATGTGCTGCAAGTTGCAATGTAAACCACATATGTCGTAGTACAAGTACCTCATCCTGGGCATTCCAATGTTAGTTCATAGCCCTCCACCGCAACATATTGACCATCATTAATGTAGCAACAATAATTACAACCACCAAATTTGTACACTCTAGACCTATAAATGTCCTTAGTCATCCTACCTTTCTGTTCTAAAATATCCTTAAAATTTAAAATTAGACGCTATACCGGGCCCATCTACATCTGGAGGTTTTGGCTGATTGGTTTACAGCTCCAGTACTGGCTCTAAAGGAAATGGGGCAATTAGAAAATTTGACTCACTTGGGTACTGTTTTGTACCCAAGTCTCTTATTAGAATTCTCAGACTTTTGTTTTTTGTGTACTGCCTTAGGGGTACTGACACATGACCTCTTAAACACAGAGCCATTGGCTCAGAGCTGTTCAATGCCATAGTTGCTCATTATATACATTGTGCAGTATCTTTTTGAGTGTGTTTTGCTGAAATTCTGTTTTGTAGGCAGAGTAAACATTAATTCATTTTTTACATCAGCAGTACAGTTACAAATGCTAGTATCTGCAGACTTTTGTTGCTGTATCTTGTATTATTTTATGACTTTAGTCAATACCACAATGTTGCTTAAAATACTCCTTACATTTTTATCTATGTTCTTTAAATACTACAGTTTAAATATTGGTCCCTGCAGACATTTCATTAATATAGTTTGCTTTATGTGATAGCTCCACACCAGAAGTCTGCCTACTGATAACCAGAAATTGAAACTATGAATGCTCGTAATTGAGAATCTTTGTAATTTTTAAACAGCACCCCCCCTCGGCACTCTACATCTACACAAACTTACTCCAGGTATGCTTTACCTCAGGGAATGGGAAGAAACTGCAAATTTTACAGCTATAGGCATCCTTAGTTCTGCAGTTCACATTTTCAAACAGGAATGGAGGGCTGCTACACAAATTCACAGGAAAGTCTGGTGTGAAAGGGCCTTCCATACCTACTGGCCAACAGCAAATGCATAATGACAGACATAGGACTTCTACATATATACAATTTCTGGTGAGGCCTGTCATGAAACATTAAGTGCTACCCTGCTGTCAGGCTCCAAAGGTTTATTAACATATGGCAGCACAGGTGAAGTAGGTTTTAGAATCTGGGGCTTACTAAAAGGAACCTCTTCAGAACCAGAATCCTTTGACCTCCCTGGAACAGATGGGGTTTTTTATACTTTCACATACAGTGCCCTCATCTACAGCAGCAAGCTATTTTTTTTTTTTTAAGAGGATTTTAACATTAACATTTCTAGGTCTCTCCGCCAGAGATATTCTTGCTGATGAAGTCAATGTGATTGTTTTCTTTAGGTTTACGGTAATGAGTTTCTTTTGCTCCTAAAAGGTTTTTAAGATTTTTATCCTCTTATCTTTAGGGTGTTTTTCATAAAATAAGAACACTTTTTGGAAGTGGATATGGGATTAACTTCTCCAGAGAGGAAAATGAGGGTGAATGCCCTTTGGTGGGATCTGTCAAACACAAAGTTTGTATGTGAATTTTATTAGGGATGCCATTAGTCTTGGAAAATCCCCAAAAAACTACTCCAAAGAAAGTAGCACAGTACTTAAGCTTAGCAGCAAAGCAAGAACTCAATATAAAATACAGTTATGTAACTGAACTTACCATAGCAGTAGATATTTGCATGAACACTGCTACAGTAGCCTTAGCTATATACATGGGATATCACAGCTGGTCAGCTTCCAAAGCTACAGGGCACCTTCTGTGTGCCCAAACTGGGAGTCAGCTCAAGTTGAGCTGACTACAAAGACAGGTGTGGGTGTAAAGCCCTTCTGAGTTTCATGCCAACAGAGAGAGAGAGATCTGTGTGGCATAGTGGGTTAATGCAGTGGGCTGTAAGTGAGAGGGGCCTGGGTTTGAAACTACTTGGCAGAGGTGTTTATTTTGTACATTTGTCTAACAATGTAATAAACACATTTGCCAATGTTGGCACAGAGTGTTAAGGTTGTGAGCTGCACTTCCTGTGGTACAAGTTTTGATTCCCTTGGCCCTCACTTAACCCAACACTGCTCCTGGGTGAACCCTGCAAAGAGAAAGTGTGCACAGTGGGCTTACATGGTTAACAAATGAGTAGTAGTATTGTTACATTTTTTATTTTGGCTAGGCTTATAAAGGCCTCTGGGTCAATAGCCTAGTATCATCCTACAAACCTATGAGACAGGTTGAGCCCTAAAATGCTAATGCGAGGAATAACAAAAATTTCACACCCTGGTCATGACCAAAAAAACAAGGATGAGGTGTTTTAAATCTAGTGTTACCAGGAATCTTGAATAAGAAAGAAGAGGTAATAGGTAAGAGGTTGTGAAGTGACAACATTTTCACGTTTTCACAAACAACTGGTCAGATTTACGAAAATATTTCGTTCTATGTAAATAAAACCTCAGTTGTCTGTGTACATCCAATAAATGTAACTTGTATTCACCTCTGTTTTGGAAGTTAGGAAAGAAGACAGGCAAATTGATAGGTTGACTGACATTTGCTTCTGAAACCACTTTAAAGAGAAAGGAAGGATTAGTGTACAGGGAAACCTTGTCTTTCCAAAAAATCATATATGGAACTTTGATGGACAATGCTTGAAGTTCCGACACCCTCCTAGCTGAAGTGATGGCCACTAAGAAGGCTGTCTTCCAGGAAAGAAAGTTAATCTGCTGATGCCACGGGCTCAAAGGGAGGAGAGACAAGAGCCTGAAGAACAATGGTAAGGCCCCCAAGGAGGTGTAGGATCTTTCGCTGGGGGCCGTAACAGAAAGATACCTTTAAGGAAGGCTTTACACAGCCTAGAGGAAGCCAGAGAGGCCATATTTTCCCCCACATGAAAATTAGAGATGGCAGCCAATTGGAGTTTAACAGTAGAAGAGCTAGCACCTTGGTGAAAGATACTGGCTAGAAATTCTAGAACAGCTGGGATCGGAGCAGTAAAAGGATCCAACTCCCACTGAGAGGCCCATAAAGAAAAAGGTTTCCACTTGCTACAATATATTTTCCTGGTGGAAGATTTGTGAGCTGCCACCAGTATAGTCTTGACTGGAGAAGATAAACCGGAAGTCCTAATCATCACTGTTACTGGAGCAGCCAAGTGGTGAGCTTCAGACTGACCAGGTCTGGGTGGGGAATTCCCGAAGAGTGAGAGATGAGATCCGGAACTGGATCCAAGATCCATGGTGGAACTAACAGGATACCAAAAGGAGGGGGAACTAGACTTTGCGAGGCCAGAATGGGGCAATGAGGATTACTGAGCTCCCAAACCTGCAAGCTTTCTGAAGAAACTTCAGGATGAGTGGTAATGGGGGGGTAAGCATAAAGACGACTGGAGGCCAAGCATGAACTAGTGCATCTCTGGGGGCTTTCCCCTGAGGGGAGTTCAGAGCGAAGAACTCGCTGTATTTCAAGTTGGAAGGAGATGCAAAGAGATCGCAACAAGGCTGACCCCACTTGAGGAAGATCTGATTCGCTACTGAAGGATTCAGAGACCACTCATAAGGCATCAGAACAGTTCTGCTGAGCCTGTCCTCTAGAATGTTGAACCGTCCCGGAATGTGTGTTGCCAATAGAAAGCAGCTGGTGGAAATCATCCATTGCCACACTCTCATGGCTTCGCGACAAAGGGGGTAAGATCTAGTTCCACCCTACTTGTTTATATACCAGACTATGGACATGTTGTCTGACTGGATAGCAATTTTCCCCAGAGGAAGATGGCCATGAAGGGCTTGCAATGCTAGAAGAACTGCCCTCATCTCCAGGAAGTTGATATGCAGGTTGGTCTCGGAGGGGGACCATGTGTCTTGGACTGTTCTCCCTGAGCAATGTCCCCCCACCCAAGCTGGGAAGCATCTGTGGTCACTGTGGTGGTGGTAAAGGCTGGGAGAAATGGATGTTCCTCAAGAAGATCCGGGGAGAAGATCCACCAAAGGAGAGATTCCCTGCACACCCAAGATATACGAGAATCAGATGGGACAGAGAAAAGTCCAGGAAAGACCACTGGACTGCTAGAGTCCATTGAAGGACTCGCATGTGAAGACGCGTCAGGGGTAACAGATTGATTGTGGCTGCCACAGAACCTAGAGCCTGCATCACTGTTTCTGCCGAGGGAAGGGATGTCTAAAGAATGTAAGATACATGAAGTCTTAAATTGTGCACCCGCTCTGGGGTGAGATAAACTAACATTTGAACGGTATCCAGTGGGGCTCCGATGAAGTCTACACTCTGCACTGGAGTCAGAGACAATTTGCTAAGGTTGATGGTGATGCCCAGACTGTACGCTAACACAAGGTAGTAGTCCCTGGCTCTGCAAAGTAGACGCTTGGTAGGGGCAGCAAGAAGCCAATCATCCAGGTAGGGATAGACCTGAATCCCCTGAAGCCTCAGGTGAGCTGCCATTACTTTGGTAAACACCCTGGGAGCTGTGGTGAAACCAAAGGGTAGGGCACTGAACTGACAGTGATTGGCCCCCAGCCAGAAGCAGAGAAACCTGTGGGAGCACCTGTTAATTTTGATGTGGGGAGTTGAAGCTGAGCCTACAGGAGCAGAAATGCCAAGGGGGAGACTGCGGTCTGACAAACTCAAGGCAACAGCTGGCGTCGTGGTACAAAGAACCATCAGCGCTGACCCAGAGTCTTCTCGGATCCAAAGACTCCAAAACCGAGGGATGGAAAAGGAGTTATGGGGGAGAAAAAGGGTTGCAAGCTCCCTGCTCTGGAGGAAGAGGGAGCTGGCAAGACTCCCAACTGGATCTGGGTGCGGATGAATTTCCACATCACTCTGTCCATCTCTGCCTTGCTCAAACTACGAGTAGAGAGCGATGACGAAGCCAATGATGCCGGCCTGGAGTGCCGGTGAGGAGAGGCTCTGGAATGTGGTCGGGACACCTCTGGCTCTGAGGAGAATCTGGATCTTTCAAGACCAGTTTAGCCCTTCTATCCTTAAGGTCCCTAGGGTTAAAGCCTGTGCAGATGGAGCAGGCTGTGAGAAGATGGGCCGGGCCTAAACACACTACACACAGAGTGTGGCCATCTGCTGGGGAAAGCTTATGGCCACACACTGTGCACTTCTGAAAGACAGGTTTTGGTGCATCAGCCATGCCAGGGAAGTAAAGGCCCACACCCACACACACCACAATCACACACTCACTCATTAACAAGAACGGGTAGGGAACTGCACTAAAATATATATATTTTTTTTTTAACAAAAAGCGAGTTACGGGAGGTAGAAAAGAAAGAGTAGGGAGCTCGCAACCCTTTTTCTCCCCCACTAACACCTAAATGCAAACTAACACCCAAAGATAAGCCTGGAGCTCAGAAACCACGATGCCAACTTGAAAGCGGCAAACAAGATCTGAGGGAAGGAAAGAGAGGGGCATTATGGACAAAGGAAGGAGCTTGGAGCTCAGATCAGATGCTAGTGATGTTGCTGTCTCCGATCCAGATACCCACAGGTTGAAGATCAAAAATGAAGTAAACTACTTCAGACTGCAAGTTAATTAACTTGGCACCTTGATGCCAGTAAGAGGTACAGTGTTTGGCCAGTACAGTGTCAAATATTTTTAAAGGCATTAACTTTAAGCAACAAAGAAATGCCTCTGCAATGGTACCAACTTTTGTTCGATCTTTTCCTCTAAGTGTTCTGTGAAGACTTCTGGGTACCTTTGTGCTTCTGCCTTGCCAACTTTCTTTGATTATTAACTCTATGTAATACTGAAAAACTTATGACACATGAAAGGCTATTCTAAACAACTTTATTGGTAACAATACTTCAGGTTAGAAATGTTAAAAACTGCTAATGAGTCCAAGTAAGCTTGCGTGACTTCATCTACCTTAGGATTTTGGCTAAAGCATATTAAAATTAAAGATCTGACAAATAAAATCTGAAGTGTCTGGCCTAGCCTCTGGAAAAGCAAATGAGAGAAGATGGGATAAGGAGCTGACATTGGCGCACCCACACTGCAGAGAGACAGAGAGTGAGTGTCACTAACAGCAACAGGGCTGGGGCAGGGGTGTGCATGCTGCAGCCACAGCTGTACTTGAGTTGTAATGAGCATGTCTGTGAGATCAGTACGGCAGCAGAACCAGTCAGCTGCCACCAAGTACTGGGAGTTAAAGTTTAAATGCATAAAACTGTGACTAATGTTTGAATGATGCCTCCTGTGACTGGCACTCGCACGCACAGGACCAAGTGGGGCTGTCAGGTCACAGGATAGCTGATGGTTGGATGGCAGCAGGGATAAGAAAGCATTAATAATTTGGAATGTTTGACTTTAAAAGAGATGATACAGTTATGCATTAAGAGCATGTACCATAACAGCACATATTTGAGGAGCAGTGGCTGAAAAATAAAACATAACACATGGGTTTTACTGCCCTAATTCCCAGCTACAAGTTTCACTGGGCTTCCATTTGGAGACTAGTGCTGGCCTTCCACCTGCATTCCTATGCACCTTGGCTGGTGCAGAATGCTACTTTAATAAAGTTAGTGTTGTTCGCAGAGTTCTGCAGTTCTATGCATTTCAAAAGGCTGTCACCAGGGACTGTATTAGGACGTCCCCAAAACAAATATATAAATGTAATTATAATAAAAATGATTAACTTTGCAAATGTGCAATAAACAAATCTGAAAAACATTTATACTTTTAATAGGGGTGGGGAGAGGGTAGTCTTATTGTAACAGCGATCATTTCTTGAAGAGAAAATGTATAGCAAATATTATTAGAAATTAACTAGACTATCTTCTTTGCAGAAAGCCACTATAACAGTAATTTATAATACTTGCATCGACGAGACATGCCAACGCCTGTTCTACCCTTGGAATGTGACTTCAGCTTATAGAGATTTGTGAAAGTCTGGATAACAGACATGTTGCAGCTTCTAAAATATCTTGCATACAGCCCTGAAATATGCTGTGTGTTTGCCACACTGGAATGATTTCTCAATGTGCCTTAAAGAAATCTACTATACTTGTAAAGCAAAATAACATCCAAAATTGACAACTACTTAAATGCTATTCATTTACTAGCAAGCCTTTTTTCTCTTAGAAAAAGTTGATCTTTCTGCCTGTGAATACCCAAAATATGCAGGTGGTACTCCACATCACTGTAATAGTTTGCAAGAAGCAGTGGCAAATGAATGGAGTGATCAAGCTACTGTAGAAACTTAATGTGCATGAAAGATGGACCTGTTTTCAGTGACATTTTTAACGGTGGACTAAAAAGGACATCAGGTGATTTATACATTACAGCTTGTATATCTACAAACCTCTTCCTAGATGTAGCAGCCACCAGAAAAAAAGTGTCTTTCATGAAAGGTACTGCAAGTCTGCTGATTCAAATGGAGACCATTTACTTCTCCAACATAAATATTAAAATCTTAAGATGATCCATCTGTATTCTTGTAGGTCATAAATGAAGAACTGATTTTTTAGATTGATAAGGTATAATCAGACTGTTAAAATATAGGCAGAGGCTGCAGAAACATGAATCTTAACCAAATAAAAAGCCAAAATCTGAATCAAGTACATTTAATAATCAAAATAACTTGGAAAGGGATAATATACAAGTTAGAGGCCAGTCTTTTTTTAAACATGGAATGGAGTTAAAGGGAGCACTAATCCCCCTTTACAACACAACTGATCAAGAACAGGCAGTACACAACAAATTGTAACATGTAGATAACACAAATCACTTGGGAGTAACTGGGTTCCCATTTTAAGTACCACTTCAGCCTTCGTTGGTGCTGTAGACTGAGAATCAGTTAACTGATTACTCGCCCTTAGTACCGCCTTGTAAGTGTAGTAAGGTGAAAGGACCGTCTACTTTGCATATGGAAACATCATTTCTCTGTTCCTATTCTCTGGCGATGACGGATTAGCTACTGTCAAACCAAAATACTCTCACTAATGAAATTCAGTTTCCATAGGACAGCCCACTGATTGAGAATACTTTTTTTTCCTTAACAGTACCCTGTGAAACTGAAATAGTTTGTCTCGTACATAAAAGTCTCTACTTGAAGAGTCAGGAGAATTAATTATTTTCTCATTGTTCTACCACAAAGTGGCATGAGGCCTGCAAAGATATTTATGCAGGTTTCTCCTGTTTTAAAGTGGTTTTCTTAGCCAAACTGACATACTTTTTAGCAAACAGTTTATAAATGAAAGAAGTCTACAGCAGAAGCCAACTTACATTGTGTTGCAGGTATCATAGTCTGAGGAAACACCTCAGAGGTGCTAGGCTCATCCCCACAGTATTCCCTTGCTCCTACAGGTTCACAGGGAACACCCATCTAACCATTGACAAAGGTATTACTCAGGGTATATCTTTGGGAATCGGAGAGACTAAGGAGAACCCTAACACTCTAGATATCTACTTTGTATCCCTGTTTTTTGGAACTACTTATCTATTTCACATATTTTGATTGGATAAATGTGCCAGTCAAAATAACCATTTTCAGCAACAACCCAGGCCAAAAGGAAGACAGAACTAATAATCAAATACTATAAAATGAAATACGTATTTATATATATATATATATATATATATATATATATATATATATATATATATATATATATGGGGGTCTATATTACTACATCAAAAGATATTTTTAACACCTCTCCATCGTCCATCAACATGAAACAGTCGAAATTCACTTCAGTGAATCGCAGGAATTTTCCCAGTGTAAGGAAGTAGTTGGCCAACTCCACAACTTTACCCTTTTCCCCACTGTAGTGCGACCTTGGAGTTGGTATATATACGTTAGGGAAGGTGGGGATGCAGTCGCCCACATTGGGGGAGGTGTGGGTGGTGAAGCCCCCCATTTGGGTGGGTATGATTTAGTGCAGTGTATGTTCCATTGTGCTATGGGGCAATTGTTTCATTGCCCTACGAAAAACTTTGTGATTCGCTGAAGTGAATTTCAATGGTTTCGTGTTGATGGAGAGGTGTTTGATGGAAATATATTTTGACATATTAATATGGACCCCTAATTAGCCACAGAAAATTAACATGGACTGAGGAGTGTAAGCAAAGAAGGCTCTCATTTAACCAAAGGCCTAGATAACCTTATGAGCTCTATGGCATTTTGACTTTGAGGTTTATAAAACAATAGCACACACCCCCCAAATCTGAATTGGAAGAGCAGGAATTTAACTTTTCCGTCTTTCTTAGCTTCCCTCAATGACTCCCCTCTAAAAGATTTCACAATCTTATCCCTTTCTGTTGAAATTAGACTCCAGTGAATCTGTTATCAATGGAAAATAGGAGTTTTTTAGAGAAAAGTTACCACAGCTGGTAAAAACAATACAGCCTACCACAACCACAAGGAAAACGATTTAATGACATTTTGAATAAAAACTTCTTAAGAAAAAGAATAGTCTGTCAGTGAGCACTAGGAAACAGACAAACCTCATCATGCATCAAAGTGCTATGGGAAATATTATGTTTAACTGTTACAGCGACTTTCCCCAAAGAATCTACAGTCAGTACAGTTGTGTAAGTGAACTTGCCATAACAGCAGAGGCTCAAATGATCACTGCTACAGTAGCCTTAGCTATATTGGTTACATCCTTCCAAGGATATAACAGCCGACCAGGTTCCAATGCTTCAGGGCACCTTCCACATCCCCAAAAAGATATCCTGAGCTGAGCAGACTAAAATGGTTTGGATGCTAAGCCCTTCAAATCTTTCATGCCAACTGAGATAGGGAGTCCAAGCCCTGAGAAGACATTGCTAAGAAAAGGAAAAATGCATTTCCTCTTCCTGGCATAAAAACACACAAAAAACAAAGGGGATGGAGGGAGTGGCCACTGCAGCAGTGATAATGCGAACATCTACTGTTATGGTAAGTTTACTTGCACAACTGTACTATGTTCTTTAGATTGATCACTGCTGCCATAGTGCTAGCTATATGGGTACAGTATAATAGCTTAAAACAACTGGGAGGTGGAAGGGGAAGGGTCAAACAGCCTTTGGTGAGACCTAGTAAAGCTTGTCCTAAACCTGGAGAAGCAATCCATTTTTTTAGCTTTGTAAAATTATGCACAGAAGACCAAACTGCTGCCTCTAGAATAAATCTTGAGTCCAACCCTTTCCAAAAATCCATATATGAAGATAGGGCTCTGGCAGGGTGAGCCTTGACCCCTACCTGGAACAGATTTGTTGTGGTGGGAATAACAAAAGGTAATAACTCGAGACAACCATTTGGAAATGGTCTGCTTTGGCTCAAGTTATTCCTTCATCTTACTTTCAGAAGAAATGAACTGACCAGAAGTTCTGAAAGATTTTTTTTCTCTCAAGTTAGTGCAAGAGTTGTCTATGGACATCCAAGGTACGAAGTATCCTTTCTCCCTCATTTTTGGGACCTGGAAAGAAAACAGTTTGACGGAGAGGTTGGCATAAGGTAAACTTTCATTATTAGTTGTGGCCATCCCAGTATGACTAAACAGGAAGAAACTCCATTTACAGGCAAAAAGAAAACCATCAAAACATTTGTCTGTCTCTTGACGTTAAGTGATTACACTTGGAAAGAAATCTGTAATGGCATTTCTGGCTATTAAACTGAAAGAACATTTTGTTCCTTGCTACTCTTGACCATTTAGGCCTACCAAAACCCCACTGACCTATGTGCCCCCTGTCCTTCATGACATTAGCACTCCACACATTACCAAATAGCGAAGGGTCCCACACTTTATAGGGAGAGTAATACCATAAGGGTAACCGCATCTTTTTGCCAAGGGGTGGTGATGGTGGTGCAGGGCACAATCTAATGCTGGCAGGCCTACTTCTCTACTCGTCTCCTCTGTTGTCAGCTGGCAGGTGCAATGGAGCACCAGGCCAACTGGTGTGCACTGCTTCATTATATCTTTACCATGACCAGACTAAGTACTTCTTGTCAAGTGTTGTACCTGTTAAGTCTCTTTGCCTGCAGCTGCAACACTGGGTTGTCTCCTAGGTTTGCTTTTTGTACAGGGGCTCTGCTTGATTACCCTTGATGAGAGAGAGCAAGCAGTCATTGACTGTTCACTCCCACCGTACTATCGACTTTCCTTGACCACCGAGGCCCTGTAGTGAAATCCAGGTCATTGGATCTGCATTAAGTACTCCTTCCCTCTGCACCACGATATAAACCTCAAACTGAATTTTCAAAAGCAGCATTAAACTGCAATAGAAAAAGCAGAACCTAATATGAGTTAATGACAGAAACACAACACATGGGTTAAACAGTTTTAATTTTTGCAGCCTATGTTTACACCTGAAATCAAGCTTGAATGGCAACTATACGTAGCTTTCAGTGTAAAAAATCAAGCTGGTCTACCATACCAACATTTTCAGAATTATGAAGTACAAAAGAAAGAGCAGGGGATTGCATTGGTCTCCATGTATAAAAAAAAAACACAACTTGAGGGATAAATCTTTTCTGATAAGACTCAAGGCCTGCAAAAACTACAAACACTGTTGAGAACTCACTGCTGGATGAGGAAAGTAAGACTATTTTTGTCGGTCAGTTGCTTAATCTGATAAAACTGCTTTCAGTTTTACCTGACCCATTTTGTTTTTTGTTTTAAGAAATCTGCTTGGCCTGGTGTTTTTGTTCTATGTGGCAAACGGACACAAATTACCTAAGCTGCACATTTCACATGTTTTTTTCATTCGTTAATTTGTTTCCTTTTCTTCTCAATTGTTTTTACTGAAAATTTTAACAAAACAATAATATATGACCACAGAAATACTATAAAACAAATATATATACCTAAAAGAAAAATAATTACAACAAATAACTATTTACAATGGTGTCTACTATAAAACAAATATTTTTAAACAGAAAAAAGAAATATGCTAAGAGTAGTTGTTCGTTAATTATTAAATTAAGTATCCAGTAGTTTTTTGAATTTCAACCATATATTATATGATGCGGTGATTCTAGATGTTCTTTGTCTGGATCACAATAAGTTTAAGATAAACTAAGATGACAAACTTCAGTTACCAAGTGTAAAAATTCCTTCATATTAGGAGTAGTTTGATTCTTCCAGTTCTTGGTGATGACTTTTCTTGTTAATGTTAAGATACTCCATAAAAGAGGGTATTTTATAACATTCTGCCAGTCCGTTTTAACATCTAGTTTACATCACCAGTAACCTACGTCTTTATTATACATCAGTTCAACTTTATGTGGTGTGATAAAGGTTCTATGTTAGAACTTCCAAGAGAATATCCTCCACCTTAGTGATGAAGTAGTCTGTTTTGAGGATTGTAGTATTAGTTTTTTTTTTTTAATCATCTTCACTAGGGGAGTTATTAACCGTCTAAAATAATGCCAATAGTTTTCTCTGTGACATACTGCTGATTTCTTAAGTTTGTTTGTCTTTCGGCCTTTCCTGGTTAGGGGTCGCCACAGCGGAACTCTGGTCCGCTAATGATTGACAGTAGATTTTCACGAACGCCGAGGTGCCAGCTCGACATTCAACCTTCAACAAAGGCATGCCCATTTACGCATGTCTTTCAAACGCCCACCCAACCACAGACA
>NC_056735.1:568997670-569013783 GCF_019279795.1 Protopterus annectens
CACAACTTATAAATAAATGTATAGTATCCAGATTCAAAGAAATTATAGTCCTGCTGTACTCATTAGACTGATAATAGAGTACAATGCATCATTTGGCATGTACTTGACTAGGCACTTACAGCAGCTGGAGCAACCTCAGAACTTCCTAACAAAGAAAATACCAGGTGTAAACAACATGTCCTGTGTGCATAAACTAAACACCCTATCCTTTACTTTGTCTCCTAACAACTATTAAGGGGTGACATGTGACTGACCTAGGAGGTACTCACAAATACAACCCTGATGGAACTGCTACACATCTGCAAGTCAAACAGCATGTGGGCCACCCGATCTTGGGATCAAAACTTAGTCAGCGACTTAAACAAAACATGTTGAAGAGACAGATATGTCTCAGAGATAGTTCCTTTTTTGGAACAGGCTTTCTATTCACATTAAGCAGAGCCCTTCCCTGGTCCTCTTCATATGTAGTTTGGATCAATGGATGGGGACCTGTGATACACTTCCATATAAACTTTAGTCCTTTTGTTGCCACAGGGGTGAAACCAGATTCTGAGATTACACATTATAAGCCTGGATCTTCTGGAGTGCCATATTAAGCAATACTCCTGTATAAGTAGGTGGTCATCCAGTGTGGTATACACAAGATGCAACAAATGGAAGAAAACTTGATAAGTCAAACAGCTACTTGTCTGAGCTGGTAGAAACATCCTTTGATAGCTGCAGCTCAGAGAAACAAGTGTGGAAAAAAGTTTAAACATTTATATAAAAAAAAAACTGACAAATTATATTCTTAAATATCATGACTAAAAGTCTAACCAATAAATAAAAAAACTGACAAATTGTATTCTTAAATACCATGTCTTTTAGAATATAGCATTACCATTTACTGACTCTCATGGTCAAAAGTTCTTGAAAATTTCTAAGTCTTTAGAAGATACAGGTGTGGCTTTTTTCCAGTCATCTTCAGGATACGCTTCAAAATTAGAAGTATCACCTTCATGAGTCACCTTTGGCAGTATTGGTGGCTGAAGAGAAAAAGCACATTACAAGATCACAAATGCATGTATAGTCATGCAGCACAGTTAATCTAGAAAACATAGCAATTAATTTTACCTAGGAAGGCAATTTTTAGCTTTCTGTAACATAATGAGACCTGCCACGAAATAGGATCTTTGAAAGAAAAACAATCCATGCTTATTGCAATTTTCCTGTTTCAACTCTCACATAGTGATTACTCAAACACAGCCAAACATTGACAAAGTTAGTGGATAAAGTAGAGCAGCTCAAAGGTTTAGTCACCCTAAGGAAGTGGACAGGTAATGTGGACATAGACTGCAGCATCTGTTTTTTTCCATACAATGGTTGTAACTACAGGAAAAAGAATCTAGCTGGATTGTTATAAAAAACACAAATTATTTATGCAGAGACAGCTGGACTGTGTAGGAAATGGAATAGTATATGTAAAATGTGACAAAACTATGCAGATGACAAAGTGATAATAAACTGGTTTTCCAAATTAATCTCTCAAAGCACTGTGAAACTTAGCTAGAGCAGGTGGTTGAAAATTAGAAAGGCTCTAAGTATTAAGCACTCACAGAAATGAGAAAATCTTCTTTGTTACCATAAAAATTCAACCTTCTGAATAACCATGCCAATAACATACATTCTTGCAAGTAAATAAAAACCTTTGTCAGTTTCAGAACTAAACAGAACTTGCATGAAAGGCAACCTGCCGACAGACTGTAGGTGGGAATCTGACCACCCACATGAGATAGCTGAGCTGAAAGGGCATTACAGTACTAGTCAGTAGGATGGCTTTCCTTCATGCCAGCAGGACTCACAAAGAGGCCCTACAAGGAATACAAGGCTTACAGGAAACACACACCAACACATTTACACTTTCCCTAGATTTTTAAACATTTTGCTGCATTTTAGCTACACTGCAAACAAAACAAAGAGCTATTATCTTACAGCAGAGTACAACACTGAAACAAAAATCCATGATTAAAGCAACAATGTAATTCTAAATAAACAGTGAGCAGTGGAAGCCAAATCAATTTTGAGCTACAAAAGCAGTGTTTTATTTATTTATTTATTTATTTTTATTTATTTTACATTTGTTTACCGGGCTAGTCTAACTGGATATATTTCCATTTTCAGTAGAGGCCCGGGGAGAAAAACTCCAAAAACAGCATAAAGAAATTAAACAACAATACTAACACAAAGTAATAGAAAGATTTAACAAAAATACCAAGAAATAGTATAAAAGTGCAGAGATTAAATTACACTAAAAAAAAAAAAATAAATAAAAAAACTGAATAATAAAAAAATTACATATTGGTTAAGACAAGTCTTTTTACAGTATCACACATGAGGTATTTTATAATACAGAAAGGATAGTATTTGTACAGAGGGATAACATAATTTTAGTAGTTACAGTTACTGCTTTAGGGAGATAAGTAATGTAGTTTTAGTGCAACGTGAGAAAAAAAGAAGTTGCATCAGAAGTTAGGGTTGCTGCAGGGGCATAACCAGTGTGTTTTGAGGTGTCTTTTAAGCTTTTGTTTAAATAGTGTAAGAGAAGGAAGTAGAGTTAGTTCACTAGGTAATAAGTTCCAGTTTTTTCCAGCAGTGTTGCAGAACAGGGAATCACCCGCCAAGTTGCTGGTCTTGCTTATGTTAGCTAGAAGTTTACTGGAGGAGCGTAGGGAATTAAGATTTTTGCAGGGGATAATGAGATTAGCTAGTAGGGAGAGTTGTTAGGTTGGTAAAATATCTTGTGGGCAATAGTCAGTTGGGAAATATTAGATTGTTTTGTAGTTCCAGCCAGCCTAGCTGCTGTAGATTTTGACAGTGGTGAGTTCTAAAGGGATTACCTGTTGCAAACCTGGCGATGCTATTGTAAGAGTTGGCTAGTTTGAAAAGGTTATTTTTTTTAGATTAGTGTATATGGGTGAAGCATAAAGAAGAGTTGAGATTAAATGAGAGTGGGCAATTGTAGTTCTAGCTGTTGGAGTTAAGAAGGGCTTAATTTTGTATAATGAGCCCATTTTTCTGTTTACTGTTTTAATAATGTTGTTTATATGGTTCAAAATTAAGGTTATTGTCAATTTTAATTCCTAACAGTTTGGTAGTAGAGTCAGGAGATATAAAGATACCGTTATTGGATTTGACAGAGAAATCTATAGGGGTGGACTTACTGGTAGGAGTAAAGAGTAGGAGCTTAGTTTTTTTGGCATTCAAAAGGAGGCAACATTTCAAGAACCATGCCTCAACTGTGTTGAATACCTTCCGAGTCAGAGATGTAGTTCTGATGGGGAGTTAGCTGAACATATGATCGTAGAATCATCTGCATATTGTATGCAGGTGGCTTGAGGAATTGCTACATAAAGGTCATTGATAAAAAGTGAGAAAAGAAGAGGTCCTAGAATGGAGCCCTGGGGGACTCCAAGGTTGACTGGCAGGTGAGATGATAGAGTATTCTCCCAGAGAACTGCCTGTTGCCTATTGCTGAGGTAGGACTTGAACCATTGAATCGCCAGAGTGTCAAGAGAAAGGGATTCTAGAGTATTTATAAGAAGGGGGTGGTTTACCATATCAAAGGCTTTTGAGAGATCAATAAACAGTGCAGATGAGAGGATGTTATTATTACCGTTTTTATTGATGGACTCTGTGAATCATAAGAGAGCAGTAGTGGTACTGTGAAATGGCCTAAAAGCATGTTGGCAGTTAGCTAGCATGTTGTTTTGAGTTAAATGGTGTAGTAGCTGATGGTGAATGCATTTTTCCATAACTTTTGCTAAGGATGATAAAAGAGCTATTGGTCTATAGTTAGAATAGTCATTTGAGTTACCCCCTTTGTGTAGGGAGACGATGTGGGAGATTTTCCAAATGTCTTAGGTTCATAGGTTCATACTAGGCTATCTGCCCAAGGGCATTTATAAGCCTAGCCCATAGTTATGTGGCTTTCGCCACCCCTTTAGTTTGAATAAAAACTATGCCTATCATTTTGCTGTGCCTCTGTCAAGCAGTGACACTGAAGTAATCCCTGGGGTATATCTGCAATCTCCCATCCATTGGTCAAGATTCCTCTTGAACAAGGCCAGAGAGGTGCTCTGCCTCACATGTACCGGGATTTTGTTCCACAGCATAGGGAGTCTCTGGGTGATGAATCTGTCCCTCCAGCACGTTCTATTTATAACCGTGTCAAGGTTTAGGTCTCCGCCCTTGTGGTTCTGAGGGATCTAGATTTTTGAGGTGAAGCATATTCATCAAATCTGGGTTTGACATGGCCTTATATGTCAGGCACAGGTCACCTCTGAGCAAGCGGTATGAGACTGAATAGAGCTGGAGTTCTTTCAGTCGGGCAGCATAAGACATATTTTGAGACCCTTTATCCTTTTGGTGAGGAACTTTTGGGGCCTTTCAAGCTGCAGCAGGTGTCTGGTCAGATACATTCGAACAGGGCATTGTACTCAATCATAGGTCTAATGAGTGATGAGTACAGGGGCGATGACCTCCCTTGATCTAGATGTGAATCCCTTCATGATCAGGTGGGCGATATAGAAGATTTTCCTAACTACTTTAGCAACATGAGTGTCAAACGAAAGGCTACTGTCAACCTGGGTCCCTAGATCCCTGATGACTTTTTCTGTGCTCAGTGGATTGCCATCTATATGGTAGCTAGGGGTAACCTTGTTTTTCGAAGGGTATGACTATGCATTTTTTGGCGTTTAACTTCAGGCCATGGCTCTGGCACCAGTTATCCGTTTCTGTGAGGCCCTTCTGGAGGATATCTGTGTCAGATGTGTTTTCGACTATGGCCCAGTTTGCAGTCATCTGCAAACTTTGTCAGCCATAACCCTCCTGTGTTTGCTTGTACTTCAGAAAAGTAGATGCCGAACAAGAGTGGACCCAGGACTGAGCCCTGTGGGACACCACTTGTGACAGGCTTTGAGTATGACATAGCTCCAGCAACTCTGACCCTGTGGGTTCTGTCACTTAGCCAGTTTGCAACCCATCTTGTGATGTATGGGTTTACATTCAAGCTGATGAGTTTTTCGATGATACCTGAGTGGGGTATTGTGTCAAGGCCTTTGCCAGGTCGAGGTAGGCTGTATGGACTGCCTTTCCTCATCAATGGCCTTGGTGACAGTCTCAAAAAGTCAACCAAGTTTAAGAGGCAGGATCTGCCTTTGACAAAGCCAAACTGGGTTGGATCCAAAGTCTGCAAGTTCCCTATGTCTTTATTTATGAGTTCCATTATGATCCTCTCCATGGCTTTGCAGATCAGGCTTGTCAAGCTAATGGGCGGTAATTTCCAGGGTCTGTGGAGGCACCGCCTTATGAAGTGGGACCACAGTGGCGTGCGCCACTCCTTGGGTACGTATCCTGAGGTGAGGCTAAGATTAAACAGCTGTCCTAACTATGGGTTTAATTCCTCGTTGAGTTGGTGAAGCACACAGCCGGGCTCACCATCCGTCCCATGGATGCTGTGTTTTTTGCCTTAGTGAGGGCAGTGCTCACCTGGACGTTGGAGATGTTTGGGGCGCTACAATCCTCTGGAATAGATATCTCGCCTTTTGGGGGAGAAGTTTGCACTGAACCTGTCAGCCAGTATGTTGGCAATGTGTGTAGGTTCAGTAATTTTCACATCATTTTGAACTAATTCTGAGCATATCTGGGAGTTTCCTCCTAGGTTCCTAACATAGCTAAAGAAGGCCTTATGATTCTCTTTAGAGTCCTTGGCGATTTTTCTCTCAAAATTTGCCTTGGATGATTTTATGAGAGCTCTTAGATTTTACTTATAATGATCAAAGGTGTCTTACCTTTCAAGGATTTTGCTCTATCTTGTAGTAGCTTCCTCCTTTTGTTGTAGAGCTTGTTTATGGCTGGGGTCCACCAGACTGGACGTTTGCCTTTGGTACAGAGAGTCTTAGTTTTGTTTGGGATTGCCTGATCCATGCAGTCCTGTAGGTGCTGGTAGAAGGCATTTGTAAGTGATTCAGCGGTTTGAGTAATGTTTACCACTGGCTCAGGGGCCTTAAAGGAGACCACACTAGTTTTTAGAAGTGTGAAATCGGCTTTTGAGAAGTTTTTCACTGTGGTCTTTTTGTTTCAGGTGGGGCGGGATGAGGACCTCCAGCGAGATTAGTTTATGATCTGATCACACTAGTGAGGGTATACTTCGGTGTTGAACATTTTGATCCCATGTTCGTGATGATGAGATCAAGTATGTTTTCTCCTCTTGTGGGGATGGTGACTAGTTGTTCCATGGCATTTGAGTTTATGAACTCCAGGAATCTTTGGGTTAGAGTGTTCGGGCTTGAGTAGTGTTCCCAGTCTATATTAGGGTAGTTGAAGTCACCTAGTATGATGGTGTTTGGAGATACATTTATCCCCTCCAATGTTTTCAGGAAGTTCATGTGAGGTTCCTGAGTTTGAGAGGGTGGCCTGTAACATGCTACAAATTGCAGAGCAGTCTTGCCTATGGTTAATTGCACCTGGATGGTCTCCGATGCATCGTTGCCACCAACCTTGAGGTGTGGGTGTCCTTTATGAATATGGACACCCCCTCCTTTCTTGGTGTTGTCCGGATTTTGGGTCCGAACGCATGATATGAGGTGAAACCTGTTAGTGCTGGGGTGCTCTCAGGAGCCTTGAACCAGGCTTCTGTCACAGCACAGACATCGATGTTCTCCATATTGAGAAGGGCCTCGAGTGCATCTTGAGATTGAGACTTCTGGCATTGAGCAGCATTACCCTTAGTTTTTCCTTTTTGGTGTTCTAGGGTGGTAGGTTTAGAATTTGAGCCTTGCCTAAAAAGGCACTATGGGGTGGCAAGAGCCTTTGCCAATATCCTGAAGCCCAGGGGTGACAGGTGCAAGCCCCTTGGGCAGCAGCGTGGCTTGTCCAGCATGTCATCCCAGGCAGACAGACATTGGATCCCCTTTGAATGACACCAGAATTTAAGCCAATTATTAAAGCTGATCATCTTATCACTGTATTGTGGCATCATTCTAGGTGAAGGTAGGATACTGCTCAAGGTCAGGGTCATACCTGCCTGGGCTACATAATCAGAGAGCTCCTCGATGTCCCTTTTCATGTAGTCCAAGGAGGTACGTCTGGGATGATTCCCTCATTAATGGTTCTGTTTATAAGGATGGATACAGGATAGGCAGCTGCTTTCTGCAGGTATTCATAGGGTAGCTGGTCAGCAGAGGGAGTACAAGGCTTAAGATTTTGGATGATGTTATAGATTAGAGTGGTAGAGATGGGTTGTAAGTGGAATGTTGGGAAGGTACCAGATGTAGAGGTAGGGAGACTTGAGTTGTCAAGGGCTAGTTGATTGGCTAGAGATTGTATGGTCTCTCTGTGAAGCAGGTATTGAAGGCATTGGCAGTTTGATGGGGGGGTATTGTGTTCAGCCCCTAGAGGGGTTCGTGTACTACAGTGCCTTGGGTGAAGAAGTCTATTAATATTTGACCAGAACTTCTGTGGATTGTTTTGATGGGATTGCTGTAATTTACAATAGTAGTTTTTTTTGTCTGTGAGTATTGCTTTTTTGTAATATTTCTCAATTGTCTAAAAGTTTGTTGCTCGGAAGTAGTTTTGGAGGCTCTCCACTTAGCCCAGGATTTGTTCTTAAGTAAAATTTTTTGTCGAGTTTCATTAGATAGCCAAGGGGCAGGTTTGGACTTCATTCTAATAGACCGTTTAGGAGTGTGAATATCAAGGATAGCTAGGAATTTGGAGCTGAAATATTTAACAGCCTCTTCGAGTGGGAGAATTTTTAGAGGGTTCCAGTTGCAGGCATTAAGTTAATTTTGGAATAGTACTGGGTTAAAGTGTTTGTTGGTCCTTACGATCCTATATATGGGAGGGTTTTCTTTCCTTTGTCTTATAATATAAGTCAAAGTGTGATCACTTAGATCATCAGGCAGGGTTACTACCTTATAAGATTGTTGATGTTTATTGATAAGAATCCAGTCTAAGGTGCTCTCGTTATTTTTTGGTTTGTTAATTCTGGTTGTGGAGGTGATTGACTAAAGCCATGAAGATTAATATGGGAGGTAGGATTTTCAGTATTGACACATTTCCAGTTGGTATTGAAATCACCTGTTTCTTGTGGGTAGGTAGAAGATACTCAGTTTAGAATATCCTCTATTAAGTTGATATTATTGCCAGGCAGTAGGTAGATGCAGACGATATACAAGGATTTGCTAGGGTTGAGTTGAAATCTGGAGATACGTACTTCTGCCTTACTA
This sequence comes from Protopterus annectens, assembly GCF_019279795.1. Classification (NCBI taxonomy): domain Eukaryota; kingdom Metazoa; phylum Chordata; order Ceratodontiformes; family Protopteridae; genus Protopterus; species Protopterus annectens. The sequence continues at coordinate 569,005,938 of NC_056735.1, forward strand.
TCCTGGGGTGGGTTAAAAGGTGAAGAGGAGATCTGGAGGCCATCTTTAAATAGAATTGCTACTCCCCCTCCCTTACGTTTTGTACGGTCTTGTCTCAGTATATTATATCCTGGGGGGATGATTGCATTGTCTTTAGTTCCAGGTTTTAACCAAGTTTCTGTCAGACAGAAAATGTCAAAGGAGTGAATATCGAGGAGGGCATGGAGATGGGCGACTTTATTATTAATACTATGGATATTGAGATGTCCTATTAGGAAAGAGTTGGAGGGTCTAGCTTGGGTATCCAAGGTTGAGGGATAGGGGCTATATGTTTTGACTGTGGGGACAATGGTTGGGCCAGGGTTACGGTGGATGTCTCCATCTTCCAAGGAGAAATTCTTTTGTCTTAGTTAGTTTATGTGATGGAGACCTGCACGCAAGCATGTTCAGTTGACTGTGGTAGTGTAGTGGAGGTACCCATGGCATGTGGTGCGTACAGGGTGTTATCTCCAATATGTGCCAGTTCTTACACAGCTGAGCGGACTTGTCAGTGTCAATCAAGCTTAGGATGCCTGTATATATCCCAGTGGGATATCTGCCATCTGCACATCTATACAGGGACTAACAGTCATAAAAGTTACATATAAAGCTAGTTAGATATTTCACTTTCCTTACTGTGAGGTTATTGCATTTAATATGAGTGAGTATATGGTATTTAGCTAGCAGGTAGCTGGGAGTGATGTGATGTTTGAGTATGGATGAGGATAAAAGTTTGTACAGCTGTTTGTTTTTGGAGAATAGTTAAACAGGTCATAATTCACTTTTTCAAAGGAGGTGAAATGATAGGCTGAGGTGAGGGCAGGTATGATTGTGGCTAGGAGTATAAGCTTGGTTAGGACAGCATTAGTTGCTGTAGGCATAGTGTTAAGATTACTTAACAAAAGCAATGGAGGAGAAACAGGGATAAAAAATAAAGAGATAAAGGGTATGGCTAAGTGTTAAGGAGAAAGGAGGTTATCAAGGTTAGGTATCTGGTGTTAGATAGGGTAACCTACTATAAAATTGAAATTAGGGGCCCTTTAAGAATAGATAGGTGAAGGAGGGGTGTGGCTTAGGTATGTAGATTGGGTAGAGTATAGGATTGCAGGGATAGGAAGGAGGGTGTGGTATAGCAAGTACAAGTTTAGGACCACTGGGGATGGGTGTGAATTGGGGGTAGGGTAGGGGAGTGGAGCAGGTTAAGAGCAGACAAAGGAAGAAAGTGCTGAGACAATCTATAAGCAGCAGCCTCCTGAGGAGCTCCTGGAGGTAACAGGTGAGTGGGGGAGTGATAGTTCAGCTGTTTGCTTAGTAAGGGATAGTAATATGGAGGAAATAAGTTACATGAAGGAGGAAAACTAAGGAGCAGTCTGAGATAGCAAGAACATAGAAAAGTAGTCTAGAATTTAAAACGGGAAAGTAGGGGTATGGGATACTACATAAGCCTAGATTAGTGTGCCACCTAGTGGGCAAAAAGTACAGTGCTGCTGGAGGCTAAAAAGTAGAATAGAGATAGCTAGAACAGATGGCTCCGATACTAGTTACAAAGGGGAAACAAGTAGTTACTTATGAGATAGCGAGGGAAAATGGCTGCTGGTTGCCTGGCTCAGTAGTGTGGATTGCATACAACACTAGGTATTAAAAGCAGTACAGCTTGGCAGTTGACTTAGCGTAAAACATACTTTATTCTATCCTTTGGGAACTGGTAATTGAAATAGAATGGCAGGTTTCTTTTGGGGTGAAGAGGGGATGGCAGCGACTAGTTGTAGGGTGTTCTTATTGATCCAAATCTTAGTACAGGACTGTAGGTTGAAAGTTTCTTCTATCCTTTGGGAACTGGTAATTGAAATAGAATGGCAGGTTTCTTTTGGGGTGAAGATGTGTTAATCAAGGTAAAGTAAAATAATTACTATAATAATAATTAAACAGTGGAAAAAGTACCAGGTGTGATTACAGAATGAAGAGCAAGAGCACAGACAAGCCAGTAAGAATGATGTAAAAAAGAAACTGAGCTGTAAGATGACAGAGTGAAGCAAGAACCACAGAGGGAATATGTTTACTTTAAGGCAGCCCAAGGAAGGAGAAAATAGCTTTTTGAAGAAAGGGTTGGATTAGACAAAGCTACTCCTTAAAGGAGAAGGCATATGCACCTATGGAAATAAAGCACATATATTTGCTCTTTGGATTTTTGCAAAAGCACATCAAAAAGCCAGTGCTTATAGAGATATCAAACATGTCCGCTAGCTTTGAGCTTGGGGATACTGCTGCAGGTTGAGAAATGCAGTGAATGCTGAGTTTATTTTATTAATGTGCACAAATATATTCACTTGTTAATCATGTATGCTCACTGAAAACAAGTGTACTTTTTTCAGGGGTAACCCAGGAGCACCATCTCATTAAGTCACTTGCTCAGAGTCGCACAGTAGGCAAAGGAAGGTGAAGTAATCAACCCCTGTCCCCGTGATGACAGGAAGCAGGTCATCAGCAGCTCAGAACCTTAATCTTCTGTGCTAAATGCCCGCCATAACTAACTGACTGTGAATATATAATAAAAAGAATGTCCAGAGCAGGTTAAAGAATCCAAAATACTGGAAATCTCTGAAGGAGGTCTTACAAGGAAAACATGCAGTAGAAGTTACAGTCAACTGATCAAAGAATAAATATAATGAATGCCATTTTGAAATAAACACACAATTTAAAATTACATTTATTCACCCACTATACATCCATTATGATTGTACTTCCATATGCAACATAATCAACCCAAAGTTTACTGCACTTCATGGAAAGGAGAAATCATCTCGAACAGTGACTTGTTTCAGCTACTGTGCAGTTACAACCAAGCACTATTGAACAACCAGATGACATGGTTATATATTGGATTTTCTAAACCTTTTTGTAGACTAATGGTTTTCTGTACTTTAGATTTTTTTTCTGTCAGCTCAGTGTATTTTAAATCATTATTTCCTACATGTGCTATGCTATCCCTACTAAAATCTGTAGCTGCTATTCACAGCCGTTACACACATGCTTAGTGGATGTGTCCACTAGCTGCACACAAGCACAAGAGATGGTATATTCACAGAATAAGATACTCCTGTGTGCAGTCTTCGGAAAGCTGTGAAGAACATTGTTGACAAATGACAACATAATGTGTAAAAAATATAACCGATTCAATGTCATTCCTTCTTTTTGTGCTTCGTGCATTTTGCTATGCAAATATGCTGTGTGCACTTGCCTTACAAAAAGTGAATCCATGTCTTTTCCACCTACTTTACAATCTGTGACAATACTTTGTTTTGCGACTAGTATTGCATCCTACTTTGAGCTACTTGCTTCGATTGTACTGCAAACCAGTACAAGCAGCATTCCTTGGCAGCCTCAGAAAAGGAGATACAGGAAAAGGGTTACCCGTTACAACTTTGAGAAGCAGTGGCTGTGTGACAGGTTTTGGGTGGACAGAGAAATTATAAGTACTTAGGTATGGCCCACAAACTGGAACAAGGAGAATGTGTGGCCTTCATAGTCTTGTATTAGTACTAATATACTCTTGTGCCATATGGATGAGCATATCTATTTCCCAGTAACACCACAGGAACCAGGCAGTATTATTTAAGCTATGTACAGAAAAGCACATTTTCTTGAGGTGCTTGGTGTGACATACTGCTCCAATTTGGCTATTAAGGCCCTACATGGACCACAGATGGAGAGGTACCATAATAGGATGGGTCTACTTCGGTAGACCAAAATTTCACCAACTGTAAATTCATATCACTGAGATGAAAAGCCTGATGACCACACGACACCATCTGGAACACAGACTTCCCACTCCAGGTAAGTAACTGCTTGGCCATCCTGGGGGGGGGGACGTAAAACCAAAGGAAAGCAAACCCTCCCCCCAACTAAACATACCAACTCCAAGATCGCACTACCGTGGGGGTAAGGGGCAAAGTTCAACAGGGTGGCCAAGCAGTTACTTACCTGGAGTGGGGAGTAAGTGTTCCGGGACGTCTGTGTTGTGCAGTCATTAGCCTTTTCATCTCAGTGATATGAATTTTGGGTAAGTGAAATTTTGGTCTACCGAAGTTGACCCAATAGGATAGGTTACAATTACATCAATTGCAAGAAGTGTACGTGATGCTCGTGACTATCATCAGCCCAGCATTCTAGCAGTACCAATGATTTCCACATTTGGTACACAAGGTCACTGTACTGCCACTTACTGCACAGTAGGACACAGTACAGTTGTGTAAGCAAACGTAACATAATACTAGATATTCGAATAATCACTGCTTCAATAGCCTTAACTATATGGGTTATATCTTGCCAAGAATATAACAGCCGGGCAGATTCCACAATTTTAGGGCACCTTCCATGCACCTACATTGTCAGGCAGCTCAAGCTGAGCTGACTAAAAGACAAGTTTGGGAGCAAAGCCATTCAGAGCTTTCCTACCAACAAAAAAGGTGGAGGCTCAGACCTGAAAGGACAAAGCTAGGAACAACAAAAATATAAATGCCCACATCCTTAGCATAAACACCACACCAAAAAACAAGGGGTATGGAGGGAGGGAGTGGCTACTGAAGAAGTGATCATTTGAACATCAACTGCTAACTACATTTGAGAGTTGGAAGGGGGAAGAGTGCAACAGCCCTTGGAGAATGGTCCTAGCAAAGGTTGATCTGGACCTAGAGAAGGAATCAAGCTTATAGTGCTTTGTAGAAGTATGTACAGAGGGACCAGGTCACAGCTTCTAGAATACTTTTGAGTCCAAAAAGTCATATATGAAGCCATTGCCCTAGAAGAGTGGGCCTTGACCCTGCTTTGAATATATATATTTTTATGGTGAGCACAATAGGTAATAACCTTTGACAATCATTTGGAAAAGTCTGCTTTGATACAGGTTGTCCCTTCTTACCTTCACAAGAAATGAACAATTGATCCAAAGACCTGAAAGATTTGATTCTGTTAAGACAGTACCTGAGATGTCTGTGAACATCCATCATATGGAGCATCATTCCTCCTTCATATTTAGGTTCAGGAAAGAAAATGGGCAGATGAATAGTTTGGATTAAAGTAAACTCATATACCGCTTTAGGCATGAAAGAAGGATTAGTTCTCAAAGAATCACTGTCCCTATGAAGAATGATTGACTCACCACCAGAGCTTGCATCTTGGATACTCTTCTTGCAGAGGTCAGGGCAATCAGTAAATCTGTTTTCCATGTTAAGAACCTCAAGTCAGCCAGATTAGCTGGTTCAAATGGAGCAAGTGTTACTGTCTCTAACACAAAATTAAGATCCCTAGTAGGGGTCACTGGTTTTCTTGGAGGTGTCTTGCGCAAAACCACTTTCAAGAACATTTTGACATTAGACTGCATCAACAGAGGAGGATCCATGGGCAAACATGCTGAAATGGCTGACAAATGAACCTTGATAGGAGAATAAGAAAGGTCATAGGACAGTAACGTGCACAAACTTTGTAGAACCAGAAAAAGCTAGCATTGAATGGGTGGTGGTTGCACTGTTGGCACCAGGTAGAGAACCTTTTCAATTTGCTAATACAGGTATGCACCAATTAACATCCAGGATAGGTTTTATCCCATTGAATGTTAAGTGGTGCAGATGCTAAATGAACACTATACTTTGTATTGTGCTTCACTTAACATCTAGCTGCACAATGGCTGATCACATTTACATCCGCTTAGAAAATTATGGACGCAAATACAGTCAGATGTTGTGTGGAAGGATGCTAAGTGATGCACACCCATATATGATTTTCTAGTAGCAGGCTTTCTTGCCTCCATTAGTACCTGCTGCACAGCCTCAGTAAACAGCTGCCTAAATGGAATTAAAACCCTATTAATCACACAGTCATTTGAAGTTGATTGAAGTGAGGGTATCAAACACCACTGTTCTTGTGCGAGTAGACCCAGTCTATGAGAAAGTCTGTGGTAAATGCCCCTATTTCCAAAAGAAGGGAGAACAATGGTTGCGTGGACCAGAAGGGAGTCACCACAATGAAAGGGTGTAAAAGCATTCAGGAACACTATGACATTACCACTAAATGCATAAATGTTCACCCCTTGTTACATTCTACATAATATGATTATGCATCAGTCTGGTGTGCAGTACAACTGCCAGAGATAGTGACGGAGGGTGAGTCTTTTCTCCACATACCATATAAATATGCACAGTGCATATGGTCATAGTCGCCATCATTTGCATAGTGATCAGTGGGCTGTGGCACAAGTGCTAGGAACACTAAGGTGGGGGGTTGAGGAAGTGACCAGGAATGTGATAAACTGCCTGCAGACAAACAGCAGCCTTTATCTGCTGAAGCATGATAAAGAAGTGTAGTGTTGTGACAATGCAATAATGAAGTTAGTATGAAAAAATATTCAGAAGGCATTGCTTTACAACTTATTTTGCAGTGTCTCATTATCCTTTATTATTCTATTTTTCCTCCAACATGCAAATGTCATTTTTCATCATGTCTTTCATGTACTGGGATACTTTAGGTGAAGCTGTTTCTTTGTTTGGTGTATTTTCTCCTGCCACTTCTTGGAATTATTGTTTGATGTATGTATTACAATCTGTACAGTTGTGATTGAATGTCACTTTTGAATTGTGGCATACATGACATCCCCTAATGATAGTGCTAGGGATGGTCCCATATATCTAGGACAAGTGCCACCATGTGAGCTTGATACTGAGTTGCTGTGATGACGACACCTACTAGATGCACTGTGATAATGACACCTACTAGATGCACAGGATATTCTTGACAATGAACAGACAAGTCCTGCATAACCTAGACCTTGACTGAGAGGTCCTACCATAAGATATGGAAGTATGATGACATCTGGCGGGCTTATTCTTGGGCGAATCCACAACAATGACTGCACTTTCTTAGGACATATGCAATTGTCCCACCACACATGTGGACCCTGCCTTGGACAAGTATTGTCAGCAATGTGTGGCTAGTACATCTTCAATAGGGTGCAGATACAGACTGAGCAGAATGCCATGTGAGGAACTTTGCTCCACATGAGGATCATCATAGTATTGACCCTAGCATCCACATTCCCATGTACTGGTGAATTTCTTCACATTTATCCTGAAGACTACAACCATCTCTACCAGACTCTCAGTGGCAGTAGCTTGTACCTGAACTATATCACAACACATTTGCTGCTCTTTGAACAATACTTTTTGTCTCTCTGCAGGCCAGTTGGGACTAATGTCTTCACCTGGCAACCTGTGTGCAGGCTGCACAGTGGGTAATGGAACTTTAGACATTGCTGTGACTTCTTGCAGATGTTCAGCCTCTCCATAAGAAAAAAGTGCAATTTAACCCCTTCTGTTAACGGCAATTCCTTGTGATGTATTGTGTTTTAATTCTACTTCCCTGGAACATGGAGTTACCAACTTGCTATGTGGGAGATGGCACTGCCAGCACACTTTGCAAATGTGTGCCACTGTCCTGAGGCTGTGTCATTACACGGACACCTTAGCTGGAATACAGGGCATTCAATGTTGGTAAGCCACAGGATGCAAGAAGATTTGACAGGATACAATTACACCATAACTTACTTTCATCTTAGTTCTTTCACCAACGATGAGACCTGACAGAGATGGAGGTGCACTGTGGATCCAGTGTCTGATACCATAAACTCCAAAAGTAATTTTGAAATTCAACAGCAGCTTGGCAATGGTTTCCATAAAATATGGTAGCTGACACATGGGGTAAAAATATTTATTTTATTTTATTTTTATTTTACATTTGTTAACCGGGCTAGTCTAGCTGGATACATATCCTTTTTCTT